>NW_022156719.1:542298-691345 GCF_004355905.1 Pyricularia grisea | reverse complement strand
GGGGGGGGGGGGGGAAGCGTACGCAAACTCGATCTTTTCTTTCCAAACACACAACCCCCGCAAATCCAACAAGGTAAGCTTCAGAAAAATTAAAACAAACATGTGGCCCATCATGACCCTCAAGCGTCACACATATCGTCCACTCCCCTGCTCCCCACCCCCTTCGCCAGCACTGCTCGCCCCCCACCCCTCTGAGGATGAGGTCATGGTGGTGATCGACCGACCGCGTGGTGTGTATACTGGTCAACACCGTGTGCGGCGCATCGACGACATGGCCCGCGACTCACGCCGGTTGCGGCTGCGGCTGCTGATGCAGCTGGAGAGCAGCAGGCGGGAGGGGGACTGCCGATTGTGGTGATGGTGGTGCTTTGTAGGGAAGGCTGATGGTCTTTGTCGGTGACCTTTGGTAGATTTTCGTTCTTGGGCACGTAGGTAAATCGATGAGTTTAGTCTCGCTGTATAAGTGAACTTCATGAAAGATTACATGAACGTGTCGAATCCTAACAATTGAGAGTAGCAATATTGAATCAAGTCACTATAGAAACTGCAAGTATCATGGTAGAATCGTAACGCGTTGATATATATGATTATAATGATGATGATATACATAGTTCTACATGTCCGAAAACAAAAAAAAGAAAAAAAAAACACCACCTCATGCGCTTAAATCAAAAACTCCCCGCTAAAGATGTTTCCAAGCCAACTCTTTTGATCCTGCCAGGGCTTTCAAAATAAAATACTCATCAAGAGCAAGTCAAATGCGCCGGGATGGGCGTGTCCCTCCGACTGCCCGCCGTAAAACTCATCATATCCTCCGATCCCAATCTCGACCCGGAGCAGAATCTCTTGTTGGACCTCATCAGCGTCGGAGTGACAAGCTCGTAGTCCGACTGCTGTGGGTTCAGGCCACCGCCGTAGCAGCTCTCACCCATGTCCGATGTGACGCTGCTCACGTCCGACATCTCGACGTCCATTTCCGACGCCGACGATTCGCCGCCGATCTGGCTGCTAAAATCTGAAGACTCGATGCTTGGGGTGATCTCGTCCAGGGATGGTTGATCGTAGGCCCTTTGCTGCTGGTTGAACACTGCCATGGTATTGATGCACAGCTTAGGTATCGCACTGAGGGGTTCGCGCTGTTCGTCTCTGACCATCGTCGGAGCCGTCAATTTCAGTGGTGTCCCGGCTGCAGCGGCCTCGGCGGCGCGGTAGGCGGCCACGGCTCCTCCAACATCGTCACCCTCTTCGTCCTCGACCCCGATGGTCCAGACCCAGCGACGCTTCTTCTCCCGCTTCTTAGAAGTCCGCTTTTTGATGCCGCTTGGTGAAGACAGCGGTGAGGCAGCAGCCAGGCCGGCCATTCGCCTCCGCATCTCCTCGTAAGGACCAGGTGTTTGGCCGCCATCCCGCGTCTCGTCGCCGGTGTAAGCCATGGCGAGGTCAAGAACGATCTCTGGGTCTTCGGATGCCGGCTTAGATGGCGAGAAAGGCGACGCCTCCTCGCAGAGCAAGTCGATGTGCGACTTGGTGTATTTGTTCGTCGTGATGGTTTGGGTCAGTGGTGTGTTGTAGCACACTCGGCGAGCGGCCTTTTCTTGAAGACGCTTGGACTGCCTCCTTGGAGAGTCAGGAGACATGGTAGGGAGGCGTGGTAGCGGAGAGTTACGTAGAATACTGGGCAACGAGCGCGGGTTGTGAGAGTAAGGCGCAGCCCGAGATCCACCGGTGCCCGGAGCCGCGGTACGCCTTTTTGGCGTTCGGGGAGACATGAGCTGCGAGGTCATGTCGGTCCTCGGCCTCGTGGCTGAAGTATCCTCGGCGGAGAAGGTGAAAACTCTGGCATCGGCCGCCTCCATCGGACCAGCAGACAGTGGTGGTGTAGCAGTCATAGTACTTGGGAATGTTATGTTTTGCAAGACGGCCGGTGACATTGGCTGGGCAGTCAAGGGAGTCTCGGGACCAACCCCGAAGGCTGATATTGACTGTGCCGTTGTAGATACATTTTGTGTCTGAAGTTTAAGTGGCAGACCTCTGCTCCTTGTGTTGATGGCGGTCAGTGGCTC
This sequence comes from Pyricularia grisea, assembly GCF_004355905.1. Taxonomy (NCBI): domain Eukaryota; kingdom Fungi; phylum Ascomycota; class Sordariomycetes; order Magnaporthales; family Pyriculariaceae; genus Pyricularia; species Pyricularia grisea. The sequence goes on along the minus strand of NW_022156719.1, from coordinate 689,282 downwards.
CTCAACAGGTGCGGATTTGCCTATGGCTGTGACGTAGACATTTGAAAGAGTATTGAAAGACGTCGGGGATCTCGGGTTTACGGCCGCTGCCAAGTTGCGAGAAGTGCGAACGCTCGGGCCGTTGGAGATTGCCTTGATCTGAAGAGACAGTCTTGGCCTCTTGGGAGGGCTGTCGGGTGATGATGACATTGCCTCGGTGCGTGTGTATGTGTGTGTGTGACGCAAAAAAAAAAAAAAAAAAAAAAAAAATAAGACTAAAAACTTTTGAATCGTAATAGCAACTAACAATAGTTGGAGTAAAAGGCGACGTAATATGGGTTGTGTGTATATATGTATATGAAAGTTTGCCGTGTGTGCGTGTGTGTGTGTGTGTCTGTTGGTTGGGTGCACTCTCACGTAAATAAAGATGCTTACTGCCGAAAATAGATTTTATGGATGCAAATGAGAATTTGAAATAAAGTAGGTCAAAGAGAAATAGGAAGGAACAAGACGACCGACTAGACCAGATTAGACTTATGACTGAAGTTCCGCCTGACTGACTGACAAGGCAACTTTACAAATATAGTAGGGGTATGAGTAACAAGGATGGGATGAATAGAGAAAATAGAAGCAGTATCTGCGAGAGAGCAAGTAGGAATTGAAACTATACATTAAGAGTTCCAGATCAAGCAGGATGAACCTATCCTATATACATTGTAACCCAGCATTCGGGTGTGTGACCCCCTGGGTTGTTCGATGGAGGATCGATGGAGTAAGAAAAGAAGCGCCTACCGGGGGGGGGGGGGTCTTCCAATTGTCATGGGTGTAAGAATGCCGGGACGCAAGCAAGGGTTGGTATGGCAAGGGCCCCATAGAAACAAAGATGGAAATCGAGAGGAATAAAAAGACGCATTGAGAGCGCGCATATTAACGAAGCGGGACTGGAGAAGGGCGACGAGACGAGGGAGCGGTGACTGTCTGAGCAAGGCCTGACTGGCGGGTGACTGTGCTCAGTGAGACGGGATTGCATGGCATGGGGTTGCAGGGCATGGCGCAAGCGCCGGGACCCCTGTCCTGACAAGGTTGTAGTGTACAGTCTCCGATCCAATTAGCCCGCGAGACTGGGCGCCTGTCATTTTCTTCCGTATCCCAATAGGTCCAATCGTCCGTTCAAGAAAGCGCGCCGGCTGCAGCTGGAAACAGAAGCAGGCTAGCAGAAGCGGCCGCGCGCTTGACGAACAATGTGGGCAACATCCAATCTCAACTTGAGATCACCCTCCTCCGTAGCGCCCATCACCCGCTATTGAAGCGGGGTAGAATCTTCAACTACATTTTTTTGTTGAACTAGTTCGTTCTAGACATTGAGTATCAAAAGGATGGATCAAGGTAAGGTACTCCGTACCTAGGGAACCCGATCGAGGTAGTAAGCAGGTCGGAGTCATTGTGCACTACACATCTACTGTAACTGTCTGTACCTTTGGGATCTAATTCATTCGCTTGCTGCCCAAGCACAATGGAGACAGACATCCATCTTTCGCCTCTGTACCGTACATACATTAAGCGACAGGAGAACCATGCGAAACAAGACGAAATGAAGCGGTGAGTAAAAAGTTACAAACAATTTTTTCTGGGCAACAAACAAATCCACGGCCGTCGCAAATTACCGAGAGGCTGTTCGTGTTGCCACGCGGCGAAGGCAAAAGGCTTGAAGGGGGTAAACAAAAGAAAGAAAAAATAAGGCCGGTGGAACTCGTGTCTCCTCAATCAGTCAAACGTGGCCCAACAGGTGTCAGACGCCATCGCCCCTAAATCAGATCTGGGTGGCGCCTTGTGGGCTCCGGATGAATGCTTTTGTAGCTATATTCAGTTGAATCTCAAGGATTTCCCCGAGTCCCAGAGAAATGTGGCTCTAACTGACGTAGTTGTCGAGATTACCGCAATGTACAATGTACGTACTATAGTAGTATTGAGATCAGTTCGGGGGATTTTTTGTCTTCGGGTGGGTTTTCTTATTACGGTAAAGTAATGGTAGTGGGGTGAAAGGCAAGGGGGTGTGGCTTGGTTACCTACTCAAGTCATTTCAAAAGCCTCCCAAAATAAGCACGCCTGACTGGTCTGTGCGGCTTAATAAGGTAAAAAACTTGAAGCGGAAATGGTTTTGATTGGGCCAACCGGTCTTGCCGTAGTTTCCCCGTAGGGGCGTAGTCACGTTTTCTCGGTCCAACTACCGAATTGAAAAAGTTGCTTTGTTGTATGCGAAACAGAGATTACCACGTAACGCAACCAGAAATAGCCATGAGTGAATCCACTTCTGCCTTATGAAGCCCACCCCCTGTTTGGGTTTTCCTGTTTCAAAGAGAGGGAAAAAAAAGAAAAAAAAGAAGAAAACAACGACACACAGGCGACGACGGCCTTAGCCGTGCTTGAACCAAAATATTAATAGATGCGATTGCAGGGCAGGGTTCAAGTCGATCGTATTTCCTGGTCAATACTGTACGCCAGTACCTACCATATACGGAATTTTTTCTTAAATTTTTTTTTATTCTTTTTTTTTCTTGATCTTCGCGTGACCAACCTTTTCGTGGCGGCAATCAAATATGGGTATCTCGGAAGAAGCCACAAACTTGGTTGCAAACAGCGGGAACGGCATCATCAGCAACAACAATAGCAACAATAGCTTTCCTCGGAAGAGACCGGCTGAAGCTCAAGCACAGCTGGAAGCACTACCAGAAACATTGCCGCGTACCGACGACGAAAGGATCATTCTCCACTTTGTAAGCTTCCGGCTTGAACCAGATCTTCTTGCTATGGTAACCTACTGAAACATCAACAATTGAACCCGGCACTCATGTTACTGGAACAAAAATAAATACATCAAAAGGATTATGACTGCTTCTATGCTCAGGTTGTCGAACACAAAGAGCCTTCCCTGAAATCTCTCCCCGTTGGTATTAAACAAAAGAGCATACTTGCCACCTGCAACTATGTAGCCCGTGGTAGGGGCGTCAAGAAGCTTATGCGCATTTCCGACGCAAAGGAGATATGTCCCGATCTGGTCTTGGTTGACGGGGAAGATCTTACCCACTTCAGAAACACCTCCAAGATACTGTATCGAGTGCTCCGTTCCTTTTCCTGGAATGACCGAGCTGAACGACTTGGCCTTGACGAGGTCTTCCTCGATGTCTCTGACATCGTATCTTACAATCTTGATTTGCTGAACCCGCATGGACTTGCCAATTCCTTCTTCTGCCTGTCGAGCACAGACCCAGAGTTGGGATTTGCATTTGATGCCACGGCTTTTGCGGGCTGTGTGGTTGCACCATCCTGGTCCCCAAATAGCAGCTGCGGCGTTGTCGGGTCCGAAGATGCCCCGGGGTCTCTTCGTACACGCCTACTGCTGGCATCCCATCTGGCCTATCATATACGCCTCCGGATTGAGGAAGAAGGCTATACTAGCGCCTGTGGCATCTCAGTAAACAAACTTCTCGCCAAAATGGTGGGCAGCCAAAACAAACCCCGCAACCAAACGACGCTCCTTGCTCTCTCAAAGGCAGAAACCGTGTCATTTGTAGACCAGCACTCCTTGCGTAGCCTGCCAGGAATAGGTGGCAGCATGGCAGCAATTATGGAGCAGCACATAGGGTCCACCGCCCCTGACAAGCCCCTGACGGCCGGCCAAGTCCGTCTCCAACATGACGTATCGCCACATCTCCTCGAGAAACTCCTACAGCCACTGGGGCTGGAAAAAGGTATAGGGCACAAGACGTACCGGCTGCTCCACGGCATTGACACGGCAGAAGTCAAGTTCGCATGCGACTTCCCAATGCAGATCGGCATAGAGGATACCTATGCAAGCACCGGCCTTATCAACATTGTGCAGATAACACAGCAATTAATCAAGCTGTCCGCCTCGCTCATCCGCCGCATGCGCGTGGACCTGACAGAAACGGTTAGTGACATGGACGTCCCCGAGCCTGTGATTTGGCTCGCCCGGCCCAGGACCCTGCGCCTCACCACCCGCCTACGGCACTCCACCACCGGCCCGCGCCCGCCATACAACAACAACCGTACCTCTCGCAGTCAACCGCTACCCAGCTTTGTCCACGGCTCCACCGATCAGACGGCAGAACATCTTGCTGCCCGCCTGGTCGACGAGACTCTGCTACCTATGTTTCACAAACTAAACCCCCCACCATCCGGCACGGGCCAGGGCGGTTACAATATCGGGCTTATCAACATTTGCGTTACTGGCATGGTCGCCAGCGGTGCTGACTCCAAGACAAGCAGCGGCCGGGATATCGCCGGCATGTTCCGCAGGCAGCATGAAGTGCTCCGTGAATTCACTGCGTACGATCAAGATAAAGTTAATGACGGCGGAGTAATGACAAGGTCCAGTTCCTCTCCTGTCGATCCAAATACAACTCAAAACGAGATTGCGGATGATGTCGCCGACGAGGACAGTCTGGAAACAGACTGGGACGGTGGTTCACACGCCTGTGAGTTTTGCGGTCATGTCATCCCGGCCTTTGCGATGCTGGCTCATCAACGTTTCCACCAGCTCGATGGTGATGGCTGAGTCTTTGACAGGGGAATTTATTTTAGAGTTTCGTTTAAATCACATAATTTTGCTTATCTCCTCGACAACACTCTCATGAGTAGTTCGTCAAAGTGAACATGATGACACAGATAGATTGATGATAGACGATCACAATTGCAACATACATGCAACAACGCGGTATGACGACCTTGCACCCCTATCGAGGATTCGAGAGTTCAGTCCAGCCCAGTAGCGCGGAACTCACAATTCTGCACCATTAAACCCCGTCATGCAATGAGATGGCATTAATCTTAAACTCTCAAGCTGGACATTAAGGTTCCTAGGCCGACATTCACATAGATGACTCTACGAAAACAAGACTAGTGTAACTCGGAGCTACAGAAGTTGTCACGGGAAGCTGAAGCGCAAACGATGCTTTGTTAAAGAAAAAAAAAAAAAAGCCACAAGCTAATGTAAAAACAAAAAAAAAGTGTCTTTTGGCTGCCTTGGGCACTTGGCTTTTCTGCAGCCACTAGCCTCCCAACCATGTTTATTCACGATTTTGTGCCACAAAACCCTTATCGGTACTCCGTGCAGAAGCATCATCCCGAGGTCGAAAAAGTCCCGAACCATCTAGATGCTATCAACCAAGTGAATCACAGGGGTTCTTCTTTCATTCTTTATGGAGGCAAAACCCTCCAACGGAGAAGTCTGAAAACATTCCTTCTCCGTTTCTGCCACATCTAAGACTTTACAAGTAACCCGGGTGGACTCCGGATTTACTTTTCCCAACAGAGACTCAAGACACTACATTTTCCAAACCACCATGAAAAAAGTCACCCAGAAGAGGAAACGAAGGCGAACAAGAACAATTAGGAAAGAAAGAAAAAAAAAGCATATATCAGCCCATATTCTAGAAGCCAAAACCCTAAATCTTCTTCCGTATTTTAATGGGATTGTTTTCGAGCCCCCGTCTCCTCATCTCGTTTTTAATTTCCTTCTTGTTTATTTTTGGTCCCGGGGCACGTGTCAAGAATACGAAAACGGAAAACAAAGACAGTTTAACTCCGTTTTCGCATCGCGCCGGGCCGGGGAGTTTTTTTTCTTCTTTTCTTTAAACCCTATACAACCCCTAATAAAATACCCTTTTTTACTGAGATATATGTCCGACATAACCAAGGAAAACATTAAGGGGGAGGGGGTGAGGAGGGGAAAGTACTTCCCCCCNCCCCCCCCCCCCCCCCCCCCCCCCCCCCCCCCCCCCCCCCCCCCCCCCCCCCCCCCCCCCCCCCCCCCCCCCCCCCCCCCCCCCCCCCCCCCCCCCCCCCCCCCCCCCCCCCCCCCCCCCCCCCCCCCCCCCCCCCCCCCCCCCCCCCCCCCCCCCCCCCCCCCCCCCCCCCCCCAGCATTCAGCATGCAGCAATATTTATCATGAATTCTCTTGTCTGTTCAAAGTCCCTAAAGAGTGGGACGGAAACGAAGGCACATGGTCAAAGTATCTTCGATGAAACCACGTCTTGCAAGATGTGAAAATAACCAGGGTTCAAAGACTCCATCTATGTGCCTAATCCATCAAGGTGAGACTCACACTACACCTGGCGAAGAGAGTCCGTCCGCTTGTCCATCTATCCCCCACCCACAAACCTTGCTTCCCCCTCCCTTCTCTCGTCTCCTCCTGCAGACGGGCCATGTCTGTATTAGAATAGTGATAATGGGTAAGTATGACCCCGCTGACCAACTGAAAAAAAAAAGGGTGAACAATAAAAAAAAAAACAGGTACACTTTTTTGTAAACCATAAATAACGTCGTCGTCATAAGGAAAAGGGAAAAAAGCAGAATGGCCAGTTCCCTTTCCATACGGAAAAAGGAATGAATGTCGAAAGTGTGGCAGAGGGATATTATAAAAAACTAAACAATTGCTCCTGAGCCCCAAAAGACAACAAACAACAGCCAATCTCCAGTCATGGGGCTCCAAAAAAGAGCACAGAAGAAAAAGATGTTTCAAAACACCAAACCCAGGGCCCATCCCGCGCCTTAGCAAAAGTCCTAACACCAATCCCATCCCATAACAGCTGTTCCCTTTCGAATAAATCCCCAATCTGACTCCTGTTTGCGCCGAGATTTCCCCCCTTCCAGGAACGACTGATAAAGTAACAAAGAAAACCTCCCGGTCACCCGAGATAAAAAAAAATAACTAACAGAATGCAGCCCCAGGGTATATGTGTAACTACCTCAAAGCGAGCCCCACAGTCACCAAAGAAAGGGTATATATGGCTCGTGAGGTCTCTTCGTCCCATCTTGTGCAGTGCAACATTCGGAATGGCTGTTGGTGAGCAGCCAGTAGGCGTGGCCCTTTCCAAAGTGCGAATGCGTGTGCGTGTGTGTGCGTGCGTGTGCGCGTGAGCGTATGCGTTCTTTATAATCAAAGGAGAAAAAAAAGTAAATCAAAGCAACATATCAATAATCATGCTTATATATATCCCTATCTTTCTGCGTCTCCCACTCCGGGTCCTACCCATACAGAGTATGCGGAGAGGTGGGCATCTGAGATGCGGGTATTTGAGCGCCAGTTCCTGCGCCATTGCCGTTCCACTGGCCAAACATGGTCGGATTGTGGAACATTTGCGGGTTGTGGACGTGCCCGGAGTTGCCGGCACCACTGTCTTGCGGTGCTGCGGTGTAGCTGTCGTAGCCGCTGGTCGGCTGGGAAACTAGGTCGTTTCCACCATTGCTGGCAGCAGAAACATGGGCTCTCATGCCGTTGATGTGAGGTGCCGAGGGCCCCATAGATGGTTGATGTATCCCGTCCGGCTGGACCGACTGAGCACCGTTGTGAAGATGGTGGTCACCGTGTCCGTTCTGCAAGGACATACCAAAAGCCTGTTCGGGTGTCGATAGGATCGACTGGTTGTTGGCGTACGCGTTGTCTGTTGGAGGTCTCGAACCTTGACTAGCACCATTGTGCTGTTGACTCAGCCCATCGATAAAAGAGTCTTCCGACCAGCCGTGCTGCATACTTAGTTCTAGCAGATATTGGTTATCGCGCAAGAGAGCCTCGATAAACTCGAATGTCTTCTCAGCGACCACGCCCTTGCTCATTTTCTGATCCCTTATGGGGTCGATTTCAGACTGTAGATCCTGAAGCTGGTCCTTGATATTACCGCGTCGTCGCTTCTCCGAGTTGATGTGATTTAGTCGCTTCTGCTCCGACGTCAAATTCACGCGAGGCTGTTTCTGCGGCGCCGTCGATGACTTGCGTCGCTTCCCAGACGAGGGCTTCCCGGCGGTGTCCACGTCATCTTCAACATCGCCCGAGTTCAGTGGGCTTGGCCCTGGAGCTGAGGTATCTGCGGCAAGATCGCTTGAGGGGCTCTTCCTGGCGGTTGCCGGTGTGTTCTTGAGCTTCTTTTGGGGACGAGGGCGGGGATTGGGCTTTGCCTTTCCTTTACCCTTGGAATTGAACGGCGGCGGTTCATCGTCGTTTCCTTCGACGCTCGTCCGCTTCTGATCGGTGCTTTCATCCGACTCGAGCTTCACGATGCTTGCTGCATTCCCATTTGCAGTGGCATTATCGTATTCGCTGAGCATCTTGTCTAGATTGGTGGGCCTGCGGGCGGGTGATATCGGCGTCGTCGGTCCTGTGGTCTCGTTACTGCTGGGTGCTACTGGCTCTAGACAGCCCACATATTTGAGGCGCTCTTGCTCAATCTGCGCACTCTCTTCCTGGGTAGTTTGAGGGACATAACCGTGAGGTCTGCTGAAGTTGGGATCAGAGCCGTATTGAGGATTGCGTAGATTATCAAACATGGCGGGCGCAGTACCAGACGAGGCTGCTGGGGCAGGCTGTCGTTGCGGCTGAGGCTGAACATGTGCCTGGCCATTCATGTACACTCGAGGTTGGAATGCATTCGCTGAGACTTGAGGTTGCTCTTGGGCATGCGAGGCATGCTGATTCGGCGTGATTGTGAACCCAAAAGGTTGACTTGCTCCATTATCGATTGGCGAAAACACTGGTGAATGATGATTTTGCCCGGCAAGCTGGGGCTGGTGCCTTTGCCCAAAAACTCCGCCATTTGGTGCTTGGTTTCCCGCATATGGTGAGTAGTCTGGTCGGCCAGTTCGGTTTTGGAACAATGCAGTATTTTGTAATGCAGTAGCCGCTGCAATCTCCTGCTCAGAATGCGGCTGATGTAATGGGATCTGGATTGGTGAAGGCACTGGAGGCGGTGCAGGGCCAGAATGTGACTGTCGGTGATGATGATGGTGATGGTGGTGAGGACGGCGTTGGTTCTGATGCTGGCTCGAGGCCTGTGGTATGGGTGTGAAGCTCGCAGGTTGAGAAGCTCCGTTGACCATCGGCCCAACATTTGGAAATGTCATTTGAGGCATCTCCAGGTTCGCCGGAGAACTGAGTGTGGGATCCGTCTGCGGTCCAAGTGTGGTGGAGGTGCCCACAAGTACAGGCACCGGACCTATGTCACTGAACCAGTCGTCTTGCAACTGAGCCAAACCCTCTCCATAGTTGGGTGGTGGCTCCGTGTTGTTATGCATATGATCAAAAAAGGCGTCAAGTGTGTCAGTATCTCCCGTATCCAGGATCGGGGGCCCTTGAGGATTATCTGGTGGCGTTAGTTGTGGGAGATGCTCCCTTTCGAAGCCGAAAATCTCGTCCACATTGACCCCTATTTGCCCTATTCATACACCATAGTCAGAACGCCATGCCAAAAACCAAGACACCATGTGAAATGAGGATTTTGGGATTTTGGCTTACAACCAAAGATGAGGCCCGGGTCCTCGTCCGGTAGTGGTGGCTGCGGCTGCGGCATCCTTGAATCTAGCCTTTGCAAGGCCAACATAGGTATGGTAGATGGAAGGATCAAGTGCTAGGTATTTGTAGGAAAGCTCGTGGCGACCAGACAGGGCGAGGGCTACCTGTCCTCAACCGAGAATCCCATGGCCTGGTAGACTTTATAAATTTCTGTCAAGGGCACTAGCCCGTGATAATCCAACTCGGTGTGCGTACAATATGCACTATTCTGCAAAGACCACACTTTTGCACTGCAGATATGCCGTTAAGGCGCCCGACTTCGTTTCCCAGCAAAACGCCACCCCGTTCAGAGGCTTGTCTATGTCCCAGTTTGAGCAGGTACGGGAGGTAAAAAAAACCACCAAACCACCGTTTCCACTGCAACTGGAGAACGCGCGACTGAACCTAGAGCGCACACCAAAAATGGGCGCAGAGGCGACTCGGAGGCAACCCTGTTGACGATATTCAGAGTTGAAGAACCCCAAAGTCTATTGCCACAATTTTCCAATGTTTAGACACTCCAGGTCATCAAACGACAATCGCTACCTGCGACGTGCGTGAGCTAGCTCTTGAGCCTTTGTCCCGATTCGCTTTGGTTTTCGATTTCGACTCGTATTCTAGTTGAAAGTTCGTGGCCTCCAGAGGAGCACGCAATGCGGGAGGTGAAGGTATCCCCTGAGGTGTGAAAACCACCCAACAAATGCAAGCAATGAATGCTCTTTCCGTGGAGCGTGGACGACGGTGAGCTCGAAGAAACGCGACTCGGATACAAGCTGAGCTAAAGAGAAGAGGATTGGTTGGATCAAGCTTCGGTCGGGGCGGGCGCGCTTGCGTAGGTAGGGTTCCGTCTCTTGAAGAATCGCAAAACTTATTTCAGTTCCCTGGCGCGCAAAAGGGCAAACAAGTAACACTTCTCGTCGTCGTCGTCGTTGAGTTCGTCAATGAGCATCCGAAAGCTTGACAAGTTGGGCGGAGTTCAGTCCTTGAATGGAATGAAAGCACGTTGGGTAAGGTAGCCGAGTCTTGGACACCGCCTGGATTAGTTCTGATTAGAACCAGACCTCAACGAGCTTCACTAGGCCAGTCTAGGTACTTACCTACCTACCTTACTTTAGCGTGGTCCCGCTGCCCCCGCAGCCGAGCCGAAACTGTGGGGTACTCAATCGTAGGTACTCAACTAACGGGGGAAAGAAACACATGCACTTAGCAGTAGCGGACCAGTCAGGTTGAGAGCGGGCAGGCAATGAGGTACGTACCGCAAGCACCCTTCAGCAATTCTAGCTCACAATCACATGCTTCAGACAATGCCCTTGTTCATTCAAGGTTTCTTCCCCGATCTGATTGATTGTTGCGCGAGCTCAAGTCCATCCACACAAAACGTAGATTATTAGACGGATTAGATAGTCAGTTTCTAGAAGCTTTGTAACGCGACGGGATGCGACTTGAAGTAAAATGCAAGTCGGAATAGAAAATTCTGCAGACTATTGACTGGATGTACGAGCTACTGTATGTGCTCGAATTTGCCCTGCGTTTGTTTCCTTTTTTTTTTTTTTTTTTCTTCTGTTGGCTCCCTCCCTCACCCTGAAATCTTGCATTACTGAATGCATGACATTCACCGAGGTCATACATGGCTGCAGAAAACCACGGACATTTGCCTGCCTAAAGTTACCTTGCTACATACCAGTTAGAGCTAGTGTTTTCTAGTGTTGCTGTGAGAGAGCGGTGGGCTTGGGTGGCTGAGGGTGAGTGACTGTCCTCGAAAAGTCCGCCATCATTTTCTTGGTTTTTTTTTTTTTTTCCTTTTATTTTTTTACGATGTTGTAAATGACCAAGAATAACGCTTCAGAAGATACATCCCCATATCTTGTCAGCAGTGCATATTCCTCGGAGATTTGATCTATCCACGCGGTCAGGTCACACGTCAGCTTGCACCAATCAATCAATTTCATTTCCTCCCCAGATCTCCCACGCATTGAATACATTTCGAACCTTCAATCCTTAATAGAAGTACAACACTACCCTCATATCGGCTCTACCGATAGATTCGACAGGTCAGTGTCGCAACGGTGTGTTGATGTGCAGGGAGCTTGTCCCAAGCCCGGCACGGACGTTCGTACCACGCGCGATTCGGATTAGATCAAGGTAATCCAGGCCACGGCGCAAGTAGACCGCACGCACTTTGACAAATTGACGGTTTAATTTAATTTTTATTTTTTTATTTTTTTTATATTGATTCCTGGTTTATTCGATTTTCTCCCTTTTTTTTTGGATCTCGGCCTTAAAATCAGACACTTCCTTGATTGGTCCATTTACCGTCTACACTTGCCCTGTTTATTTTCTGGTTCAAAGAAAGACAACACAGCAAGCTGAGGAGCCGAGGTAAGGCGTTTGCAAGGAAGCGTCGCTTAAGCTGAGCTGGGCTAGCCTCCCACAAGCCCCCCTTCCAAAGGCCATCATCCTGTACATTCCGGGTTGTGTTATCAAACTGGACGAGAGACACGTCTGTTTATTCGCACTTGTAATGAGTGACTGAAAACACGTCAAGCAAGAAAAAAAAAGATCAAAGATTGAAACATCATCAACCACGTTTTTCACCAAGCAACTTATTGGGCCATTACCATAGCGGCTCTTTTTTTTTTTTTTTTTTTGCTACTTCCTCTTTTGATTTCTTCCTTGTAATGCGAATGCGCTGTTAGGTGCCAAACCCTTGCGCTACTCAATGTACCAGTAAGATCAATACCACTATGACGCAGAACACAACTCCTGGCCGCCGCATTCCCGCGGTAGCGGTGGCAGCAGCAAAACATCCCAAATGGGACCATGCCATACCACCCCAGCTCCGTCCACTCGTCCGCGCATTCTTACTCGGGTACGGATCGAGCGTGGCGCCCCGCGTGCTCACCCTCCTGCTGCAGCGCCTCAGCCGTCGGTACAAGCGCCCGGAGAACACCACCGCTCGTCAGCCGCTCCAGCCTTTCTTCCCGGCTCTTTTCCACATCCTTCGCACCGGGTTCGATCCGCAACGCTTTCCAGTGTTTTGCGCCGCACTTGTTGGAGGCAGTACCTTGCTACAGGCACGTGACTAGTTCGTGTTGTATCGGATGATACAAAAGTATGATTTCTTGCTAATTTATATACAACATATCCCCCCCAAGGATTAGGTTCCTTTGAGACGGGTAATAGAACGGGTATTACGCACTCTGGACGAGTCTGCAAAGCTCCGCTTGTCAAGATGGTTGGCTACCTTTGTTGCGGCTTGGTGCAGCCTAAGTCTTCTACAGTCAAAACCTAGTCCACTATTCACGGAAATTGTGGAAGAGCCGTCAGACGACCCTTCATCCAAGAATCGACAAAGAACGATACAATGGGCCGGCCGTACTCTTGACCTGACTCTTTTTGCCGTGACAAGAGCGGTTGATGTAATAGTTGGCGAGCTATGGTCTCAGAGGAGGGAGCGGCGCATGGCTGCGGGCAAATGGACCAAGGTGAACAAATACTTGTCTTGCACGCGCTTTCTGTTGATTACCGGGATCATTGCTAACTCAGAGGGACTGCACTGAAGACGGAGAAAATAATCCAAAACTCGGCTGACCCAGCCCTGTTTGCGCTCTCCTGCACGGCCATCATGTGGGCTTGGTTTTACACGCCCACACTCCTCCCGCCAGGCTACAATAAATGGATCGGCGCCGCAGCAGCCGTTGATGTGCGTCTTATTGAGGCTCTCCGACGCTTCCGCACCGGCGAGATGCAGTATGGCAAGGACAACGGCCAGGCCCCATTGATCCAGAGCATGTGCGCCGACTACAAGTGGCCGATGGCTTGGGGTGACCCGGCGGCCTCTGTTCCGTTCCCATGTGAGGTTGTTCACATGGGCGTTGGGCCGTCGTGCGAACATCACGCCCTCAGTCGCTTTTATCACTCATGGCGCTGGTCGCTCGCTACATACCTACCGCTGAACCTCTTGATGGTGGCGCGCAACCCGTCCTTCAAGAGCCTGAAGCGAGCCCTCATTTCGGCCTCACGGTCATCGGCGTTTCTGGGAGCTTTTATCGCATTCTTCTACTACGGCGTGTGCCTGGCGCGGTCCCGGGCGGGTCCGCTGATCGTGGGCAAAGACAGGGCCGCCCGGCAGCGCATCGACAGCGGGATCTGTGTCGGGACAGGCTGCGTGCTGTGCGGCTGGAGCATCCTGCTGGAGCACCCGGGGCGCAGGAAGGACATGGCGCTATTCGTGGCACCAAGGGCGCTTGCAACGTTCCTGCCGCGTAAATACGGGATGGACAAGCAGTGGAGGGAGAATATGGTGTTTGCCATCAGCACGGCCGTTGCCTTCACCTGTGTGATGGAGAACCAGTCAAGGGTGAGGGGCGTGCTGGGGAACGTGCTGGGGTCGGTGTTGAAGGCCTAGTCTGGACTAGTGTATACACTGTCGAGATGTCTGACTATTCTTATCTCGGGCCGATCTGTTCGAGGGCCCGGGAATGTTGTATTATTATGCATTGGCTATGGAAGTGCAAAACAAAAACTAAGACAAAGAAATAGAAGAGAGAATCATGCTGAAAACTACAAGGTGTTGAGGTCATATGGCAATGTATTTTTCTTAAATCTAGCGTTGCCTTATGTTTAGCCTAACTACCTACCTGTTACTTGAAGCTCGCCTTGAAGCAGACAAGTTGTAAGCCTGCTAGGATCTGGTCAGTTCAATAGGTTGTGTTTAGGCGTCAAATAGAGTTGCATATAAACAAGAGAGCACGTACTCCGTAGAAGAATATAGCAATGTGTATGTGATACAGGGTAGTGAGTCTGAGGACTTTGGTCCCACTTGGGCTTTCATTTCAAGAAGTGTTGAATTGTACCAGTATTTTTGCACTTTGTGTCTTTGAACCTGAAGATAACAACCTTGTGTTCATGCGCGATCTGAACACAAGTTTCTAAAGATACCAGATACCAGATAACACTAGCTCTAGTCTAGTCTTCAGAAACCACGGCTCTTAGCTACAGAAAAAAAAAAAGACAAGACGTCGCGGTGCTTTTGTCGTACGGTGCCTGTCTGTGATCTGACGCATCACAGCAAAGCTAGTGAGTTTGCCAATTCGGCAACCGGGAGTCGGGGCGCGCTCCTTCCCTCCCCCACGCTAAAAAGTCTTCTGCCCTCTTTTTTGGTGTGTGCGCTTTATTACGAAGTACTCCGTAGCTGCGGAAAAAGAGGGGGTGAACTTTTTGGGCTGGGCAACACCAATAACAAGGCCTCGAAAGCAAAGCCAGTGGGGGAGCATTTTTCACAAAATATTTTTGCCTCCGTTTTTTTTTTTTTTTTTTTTTTTTTTTTTTTTTTTACTTCTCCTTCTACCCCATCCTCCAACGTCGCTGGGGCGGAAAAAAAAACCATTTATGAAGTACAGTTCTATGCAGGAAGTAGCATCATCTAATCAAAACGCATGTACCTGAGTAAGATGCCTCTTTACATGCCTCACGCCCGGTTAGCCTGGAGATCAGACGAGACCTTTCGAGTACGGATAAATTATTCACGAAAAGGGGACCTAGCTCAATAACGTTTATCTGATGTCAAAGTAAAAGAAATGCTCTTTTACAGTACAACGACTCTCATGTTCGCGTGCTCTCCTTCCGCATGCTTGGGGGTTCCCCACGGGTAATTTAATTGAGGGGTAGCAACTGGGTAGCTTCCAAGTGGCCGGCTATAGGTACCTGGTACCTATTTGTTCCGTGGTCGATCGACCAGCCAACCCTATGAGGACGGGAAGGCCTCGAGGGGTCTAGATCGAGGGAATTCATTATTTGATGATGCTCACTCGAATTTTTTTTTCTCTTTCGTCTTGGTGTTGCCTCTCTACTGCGGTGTGCTCTAGTACTTAGCAGCACAAAGAATTGGAGAAGAGATCAGCGCCGGCTGCCACCACTCCCGCCTTGACCGCTCCCGCTTTCGTCCAAGCCTTGGTTGATGATTTTAGACATGGACTTTGTTGAATGAAAGGTCGCTAGAGTGAGCGGTAGGACGCAGTCCTGGGCAAATCGTGCGAAAGCGGTGACGCTTGCCGAACTCCATGGATCACCTCCGCAAGCTCCGGTACTGGGGACTCCGGGGAAAAGAGGGTATCTGCCACCGTAGACTACTACGTAGATAACTGGCTCTTTCAAGTTATCTCCAGCCAAGTTGCTACCTGTTTGCAACAGCGTACCCAGCGTGCCAGGAATAGACAGTAGGTTCATGGGCTCATTCGCAGGACCGTTTACTCCCTTTTTGGTTTTGACCTAAGAATACCGGGAGGTACCTACAGGATTTGTCAAGTATTTGCCCACAACCCCCGCTTTTAGATCCATTCTGACGACTGCTGCAAGGGTTCAGTTGCCGATTTTAGCTTTTTTTGGGGTGTCATTGCCTCTCCGTCTTGGGCCTTTTTTTCTGAGGGGAGAAAAAAAAAAAAAAAAAAAATTCCTCGCGATTGAACTGTGTCGATTCACACGAGCCGACGCATGAGCAAAAGAGTCATATCCATATCCCCACTTCTTTTAGATCTTGGTCAGTCATCCTGAGTTTGAGTCTATAACCTCCTACGCATCACTCCACAACCATTTCTCGTGCTTCTGTCATCTTATTCCTGCAATAATAGCTGGCTCCTTGTAGTCTGTACGAGTTTCATTAAAGTGCTTAGCATTTGCGGTCTTGTTGTGTGACCCCTCAATCGCACGCAATACTCACAACGAAACCAAAAGAAAAGACGAAAAAGAAACAAGAAGACCCTTTCCTTCAAGCTCACCCCCATTGAGCTTTACTCAGAACACCCCCAAAACCGCCAAAATGTGCCCATCCTGCGAACCTGAGCAAGCCGCTGCCTCCAATGGCAATGCCAACGGTAATGGCGCTTCCAATGGCAACGGTAAGGGCCTCATCCTCGCTTCGATAGTAGTTTATGGCGGAGCTCCGATGCCGGCGCCCACGAAAAAAAAAAAGTTGAGCGAGGTTGTCGCCACGCAGTTGCTAACGCCGTCGCCATTGCAAAAATAAAGGAAACCACGACGGGATGACTGGTATTGAGACTCGCCAAGCACAAAACGCACGCTACCAGCAATCACGGAATCCCTACCAGCCCGTCGGTGACTTTTTGTCCAATGTGAACAACTTCAAGATCATCGAGAGCACCCTGCGAGAGGGCGAGCAGTTCGCCAATGCCTTCTTCGACACGGTGAGTCAAGCCCATATCTCAGCAAATACTTGCTTCGCACAGCGACGGCAGTCCTGGGCTCATTTTGGTAGCTTGACGGTGGTTTTGGTGTCAATGTGCCCTGGCGGCATCGCGGCGCCAAAAATAAAAAATAAAAATATAAAAAAATTCTGACCTCATAGACTGACTCATACTTTTTTCTTCCCCTACTTGCAGGCCAAGAAGATTGAGATCGCCAAGGCGCTGGACGACTTTGGCGTCGACTACATCGAGCTCACCAGCCCTGCTGCATCGGAGCAGTCCAGGCTTGACTGCGCTGCCATCTGCAAGCTGGGACTCAAGGCCAAGATCCTCACCCACATCAGGTGCCACATGGACGATGCGCGCATCGCCGTCGAGACCGGTGTTGACGGTGTCGACATTGTCATCGGCACCTCTTCATTCCTCATGGAGCACTCGCATGGCAAGGACATGACCTACATCACCAACACGGCCATTGAGGTCATCAACTTTGTCAAGAGCAAGGGCATCGAGGTCCGATTCTCGTCTGAAGACTCGTTCCGCAGCAACCTGGTTGACCTGCTGAGCATCTACTCAACCGTCGACAAGATCGGTGTCAACCGTGTTGGTATTGCTGATACCGTCGGTTGCGCCTCGCCTCGTCAGGTCTACGACCTCGTTAAGACCCTGCGTGGTGTTGTCTCTTGGTAGGTCACAGGTCCGATGACTCTTCTGCGGCTTTGTCCTGATGCTAACTGTTGGATAGTGACATTGAGACACACTTCCACAACGACACTGGCTGTGCCATTTCAAATGCCTTTTGCGCTTTGGAGGCCGGTGCTACCCACATTGACACCTGTGTCTTGGGTATCGGCGAGCGTAACGGAATCACTCCTCTTGGAGGTCTGATGGCTCGTATGATTGTTGGTTCCAAGGACTACGTTCTGAGCAAGTACAAGCTGCACAAGCTCAAGGACATTGAGGAGCTAGTTGCCGACGCCGTTCAGGTCAACATGTAAGCTTGATCATCCCATTCACAGTATGTATTCTGGCTCGGGTTGCTAACATCGCGTCTTTGTAGTCCTTTCAACAACTACATCACTGGTTTCTGTGCTTTCACTCACAAGTATGTTTCTGTCAAACACTGGATTATGTATTATTGATCCGAAAACTAATTTGTTACTGTCGCAGGGCCGGTATCCACGCCAAGGCTATCCTCAAGAACCCTTCAACATATGAGATCATTGTATGTCTTTTTTTTTTTTTTTTTTTTTTTTTTTTTTTTTTTTTTTTTTTTTTTTTACCTGTCCACACAGCGTGTCAGCTGCGTCATGTATGGGTTGATGAGCCGGGAAATACTAACCATTCATTAATTAGGACCCGACTCTGTTCGGTATCACTCGCTATGTTCACTTCGCCAGCAGATTGACGGGATGGAACGCAATCAAGAGCAGAGCATCACAGCTCAACATTGAGATGACGGATGAGCAGTGCAAGGAGTGCACTGCCAAGATCAAGCTGTTGGCTGACATTAGGCCGATCGCCATCGACGACGCCGACTCCATCATTCACGCATTCCACCGCAGCATCAACTCCGGTCAGCCTATTCAGTCTCTCGGCAGCCTGCTGCCCAACATTACGGATGAGGAGAGGGCCGCCCTGGCAGACGTAGAGCGCCGCGAGTCGAACGATGGCGAGCAACCGGCAGCCAAGAGGGCCAAGGTCGAGACTGTTGCGTGAGCACAGTGGGATTTTTGAGAATTTTACAAGCGTGAGCGAGTCACAGATATAGTGTTAACCGAGGATTTTGGTTGTCAAAGGGATGAACAGAAAGGCCTTGGGCTTTGACCAAAACTACACTCAAAGCGTGGACCTTTTTTATTTTTTATTTTTTATCTCTTCTTCTATCTGCATATGAAGTCAAAAAAAGAATGAGAAAAGGAAAAGTATAGTCAGGATGGGATGGTTTACGGATCTACTTGGGCACTGGAGCTGCTCAAAGATAGATTGTGTTTGATTTTTATTTGCCTCTGTGGATAGTTGGGGCCTTTTGCTGGTTTGCTATATTTTGCTATACCATTCAATGAAATTTTCGATTTGCTCCTGAGATGAAGTGTGCCATGATGATGCAGTTAGGGTGATGGTAAGATCTTACGTGGGCGGTGTGGTGGTTCTTTCACACCCCTTAATGTCAGGCGGACTACGTTTGTGCTGCAGATTTGCACTGTTACGCGAAATTTGGCTCTTGTCGCCATGATGTGTTTATTTGGGAGATGGAATAAGTCAGTAGCATGTCTCTGGCAAACCTATGCATTTACGTGTACGCAGTGCCGTGCGACTGATTATTATTCTGCATAGTCATCTGCTCATATATTATATATAATTCTCCTTATTTGCAACCAAAAAAAAAAAAAAAAAAAAAAAAAAAAAAAAGAAAAAATAAGAGTAATTCCACGCCATGTCATTATAAAAGTACTACTGTGAACAGTGTCTATAAAAGATCCCAAGAATGCACTTTTTTCTTTTTTGTTTTTGTTCCTGGTGGAATTGCATTTAGTCATTCTCGAACACCCATCTCTCAATAGTTTACTCTTTCTCATTTAAAAAAAAGAAACAAAATAAAAAAGACATCACAACCCAACAACCCCCAAAGTCCTCCACCAGTGACAAACCCCCAACACAAAGACGCAAACCAGCAAGTCCGACCTGACTGTCGTAAAGACCTGACCGTACCGCAGCGCCGTCTCGAGGTACCGCTTCATGGCCGGCGGCAAGAACCCGGCGACGGTCCAGAGGATGCCGGGCGGAGGGGCGCGGGACCGGTCGAGGAAGAAGCGCGACGTCAGCAGCACCGCCTCGGCCGTGGCGAACATGTAAAAGAAGCGGGCGCGGCTGTTGCTCTCGTCCAGGTCCGCAGACGACATGCCGCCGGCGTCGGACGCAAGCCGCGCCGCGTCCCGCGCCTCGAGCGTCCCCGTGAACGCGCCCGTCAGTGCAATGTACAGACCCAGCCCCAGCGCCACGACGAGGTGCAGGATGCGCCAGGCGGCCGAGTAGGTGTCGAGGGGTGGTGGTGGTTGTTGCTGCTGCTGCTGTTGCGGGGCGCCTGGCATGCCGGGGAAGCCACCGCCGCCGGGCATCTGTCCGCCCATCATCTGCTGCAGCATCTTGAGCATGGGGTCTTCGGGACCGCCGGGCTGGCCGCCGCCCACGCCGGGGTTGAGGAAGGGGTTTGCGGCGAAAGGGTTTGCCGGCGCGGAGCCATCGCCCCGCGGCATGTCCATGCCCAGCATCAGTTGGCGGAGCTGAGCCTCTGACATTTCCGAAGGGGGTTGTTGTTGTTGTTGTTGTTGCTGTTGTCTAGGAGAGGGGAAGTGCTGGTTGGATATGTCGACCTCATCTGGGTCGGCGTGGTCTGATACCGGTGCTGCTGCTGTTGCTGGCGCGGGGGAGGCGGCGGTGGTGGCGTCGGTTCCTGACGCTGTTGCTGTCGGGATAGGGTCTGAAATGTTTTCCCCATAAGTCAGTTTAAGGCTGTTTTTTTTGTTTTCTCTCTCACAAACTGACAAAAAAGTGCTTTTTTTTTTTTTTTTTTGTTTCCAACTTACCGCGCTGGAAACCACCACCAAGGCCAGTGATCCTGTTCAGGCGCGCGCTGCCGCCAGCCTTGATCTTGGCCTCGCGCCGCTCCTTGCGTAGGCGGGCCTGCTCTGATGCCCTGGCGGCGGCGGCGGCGTCTGCGTCTGCTGATTCTGTCATTTTTTCTTGGGTTTATTTATGCAAAGATCCGTTTCTGACTTGAGGGTATCGTGGTTCAAAAAAGAAAGAAAAAAAGTTCAAATGATCACTTCAGATCTTCTGGTGACAGGGTGTTGGCAAAGTTGAATGCGGGTTGAAGCACAGGTTGGAGCTCTGTGGGGCGAGGTATAGCTTAGCTTGGGGTTCCAAGGGACAAGGACACTTTACGGTGACGCTGAAAGTGGGATAGAGAGCCAAGAAACGTCAGTAACCCTGACCCTTCTCCCTTGGGTGTAGGGTAGGCATAAACGTATACTGAAGTTTGTCGAGTGCCGTAGCTAGGTAGGTACATTGATCACTACGTCAATTCAACTACTTCCACACCATAACAAGGCAACTCGATGCAAATAATAGAAATATTATCAACTAATATCATCAAACTATGCTTGCTATTTTTACCGTCATTATTTTCCAGGCATCGTGCCAAAGCAGTTAAACTTTGTGCCAAGTGCCCACACACAGGATCCCTCAACGCCATACGTAAAGATGATCCATAACCAAGTGAAACAAACAAAACCATGGCGAAATGCGTATATTTTCATCATCAAATTCGTTAAAGAAAAGAGAACCCTTCATTCAAACCTCGGTCTCGACATCCGGCTTCCTTCCGTTCAGGCTGCCCACCTTCATGATCCTCCTCGCCGCAAAAGTCGCCTCGTTCTTGGCGAACTGTACGTTGCGCATCGGTCTCCTGCAAGTAGTAGGTAGTAGCTAGCTGTCAGTAACCCCAAATTTTCAAACACATCAAAAAGCGATAATGGAAATAAACACTCACCACTGCATCAAACCCCTATGCTTTCGATGCAGGTCCCGGCTCCGACCCTTGTAATCCTTGTACTGCTTGATGGGATTCTTGCTGCTACCGCTGCTGCTCTTCTGCAGCTCCCCTCCGCCGCTGATGGTGCTGTCCATCGACTCGCGCACACCTTGACTGCTGTCGCCGTGGCTGGACATGGGACTCAGACCAGTGCTACCATCCTCGGTGGAAGCATCGGTAACGCCCAAGTCGACGTTGCTCGAGTCCCCATCTTCATCCTCGTCCTCGCCATCACTGTGGCCATCTTTGCCGTCGCCCCGGTGGCCAAACATTTCTACTGGATCCTTGCCAAACGCAACGCTCCAGTCTGTTCCATCCTTGGCCATCCACTTCTCCTTGTCCGGCTCGGGCGCGGCGGCCAGCACATCCCTTCCCTGCGTGAGCGATGCCTCGTGCAGCTGTTGGATCAAAGGCGGCACCTCCCTCACCACTTCCTCTGACCGAACTCCCTCGGCGAAGCAAGCTTCCCAGCTTTCAATAGTCTCGCGTGAGTCATTGTCGCTCACGAACTTGAGGTGATCTCGGTCCGTGCCGGGCTTGAATCGGCCCCTGAAGCGGACACGGCCCAGCTCCTTGATGTGGATGTCCGGGATTGTCTTGTAGTTGTCTTCAGTGATGTAGTTCTATAAGAAGAAATCGTATTCCAGGTCAGTCAAGTTAATGCCATGATAACAATGAAAAGGGGCAAAGGCGACTCACCTGCGACAGCCTCGTGCCGTTGTTGCACTCCCAAACAGGAATATCAAAGTCCTTCTCCTCATTATCGGGCAGGTCTTGCAGCCAAAACACTGCAAAGTGGTGCGTCTTCCTCTTGCCAGATTGGACAAATTCGAAAAATACTGGGCTGCGATAACGGTATCGCACTGGCAATCGCACCTTGTCGTTGCTCAAATCCCACCGAAGACCTTTCGCGTCACCTTCCGCCATCGAACAGCGATCACTCTTGACCGTCGCCGAACTACCACCAGTGCGTAGGTGGATGCGTGTCTTTGCAGATGGTGCAAAGCCGCCCACTGTCTCGATGCTGTCCGACAAGAATTCAAAAGTTCCGATCTCACCGAAGCCAACCTGAGAAGGCGGCAACTTGAGCTCCACAGACCGGAACAGCAAGCTGATGCGAATCCGCCCGAACCCAATACCGCCGTCCAGAGGATACCAGCGCGTGCTCTGGCTGCTCGTCAGCAACACGTCCGATAGCTTCAATGGTACCACACCGATGATGGGGTCATGCTGCCTGTTCCTCGAGTCCCGTACCGTCACCGTCACTATGCCGGAACGCCAGTCCCGGATAAACCGTTCGGTGCCAGCCTCGAAGATGGGCTTCGATGAGACCACCTTTGTTCGGGTCTTGTATACCAGTTCGTCATTGAGCAAGATGGTGCAGTAAGAGCTTGGAAGCTTCTTGCTCTGTTCCTCCTTGAGCTCACCAGCCTCAGGCCTTGCTGGCTCAAACTCACGACCCTTCCGCTTGCCATTGCTACCCTTGACGTTCTCGAGCTCCAGGTTGACGATCTGGTGGACAACAATGCTCAGGATGCCACTAGGCCAGAGCGGGTCCGGTGGTGTGCGCACCACCGCCTCCTCCTCGCTGGTCTCCAGAGAGCCCTTGTCATCTTGCAACTCCGCCTTATCACGAAGCTCCTTGGGCAGTTTCGGGTCCTTGCCGTCCGTCATGAGCGCACGGCGGAATTGCGTCTTGCCAAAGTAGCCCACCTCCCAGTGCAACTCGCCCGGCATAGTACTGTCGGCCTTGACACCACGCAGCTTTGAGATCTGAGGGAACATCCTGCCGGGGTGCTGAATAAGCTTTTGGATACTTAGCTCTACCTTGCCCACCACGTCGTCGGCGGAACTACGGTCAGAGTCCCACAGCTCCAGTGAGAGCTGCTCGTCCGCCTTGATAACCTCGGGAGTCACAAGCAATGCCGCACTTTCCGAGAATACAGGGTTTAGATCGTCCTGGATCACTCGGGTGCAGTACTGTGGCTTGCCAAACTTGGAGAAGGCGACGCAGATGTACGGGTCAGATCCTCCACCCTCACTGCCGCGGCGATCTTGCTTGCTCAGACCGGTGGCCTTGTGAATGCGGATGAATAGCACACCAAGTGCTTCCGTCTCCTTCTTGATGCTGTCACCCTGTAGCATCTTGCCGATATCGAGCGTCATGCTTTTGGGAGCCACATACATGTTGGCAGCCGTAGCGATGGCCCAGTTGACGAAATTTGAGATCACGGGAAGGTTCAAGATATTGGCACCCTTCTCGACCAGCGGCACACACGACGCCTCCACCTTTGGCAGGCCCATCAGGGTAAAGCTAAGCGTCTTGATGAAAGGCGGGTTGGGTGCAAGAGATACACGTAGGCGAACTGTCGCCACCAGTCCGTTGAGTTCCACCCAGATGGGCAGCGGTACTCCAAAGAGACCGCGGACGCCCAAGTAAAAGATGAGCTGCATGCCCATGTTTTTGGCCTTGCTCGACACATCGCCCGAGCTAGGAAGAGCGTGGTATGCGACTGTAGCCTCGAGGTTATAAAAATCTCCGCCTTCCTCGTCTGCCGCAAGCTCCTGAGGATCTTTTGTCTTTTCGTCGCGCTTGCGAATCTCGTCCTTGAGGTCCTGTACATGCGAGTCTGGCAGAGCGCGGAGGGAGAGTATTCGCAGTGGGTTAGTGCCCTGCGATATATCGTTGACCTTGACGTGTTCGATGACGCCAGGAACGCTAGCCTGCATGACATCCTCCAGGGTATCGGCAACCGCAGCAAACATCTCGGGGTTGATCAGGTTCCAAATCAGCCCAACTATAGTGTTCAGCCATTCGACGCTTTCCGGGATGAGGTTGACAACGGCCGTTTCTCCACGCTTCTGCTCGCTCGACCATTCCAGGTCTCTTCCCTGACGGATCAAATCCTTGGCCCACAGAAACACACCAGACGAGATGCACATGGCCAGCGGGATGAGACCCCAAAGACTCGCACCAAAGAACCGCCCCAGAAAGATGATGGCAAAGAAGATGGCGCCGCATAGGAAATTTGCCCGCGCCTCGATGGCCGCAAACATGGGCTCGTATGACACGGATGGCGTCGGATGAAACAAGACGTTCGTCTTCTCGCCGTGGATCGGAACGTCCGACGTGCTGCCCGGCTCGATGGGATCCGGGGGTGCGGTGACGTCCTGGTTGCGACGGTACTCCTCACCAGCCTGATTTGGCGAGGTTGCTACGGTGGTCGACTTGTTGAGATTTGCGTTGGGCACCGAAAGCTGGGGATCTCGTGCGCTCTTCATCAGGCTAGAATCGATGTCGGTGATCTCGACATCGTTACCCGTGACAGGATCCCGTACAGTACGACGATTCTTGCCTATCTCACGGACCGGAATGTTCTCGTGAGACTTTGGCTCGCCGGCCCCTTCCAACTGGGCGTCGCGAGCCTGCTTTTCCTTATCGAGGGACGCCATGAACTGCTTGATATTCGGGACACGGTGAGCCCCCGAATAGTGCTGGCCCGAAGGCACGACGGTTTCTTGGATGTCGGCCATGGTGGTATATTGTGATTTGGGTTTCCTCGGGTTGTCTGTGTATAACTGATGGTGATTTTGGGGAAATACAAATGGTGGTCAGGTTGCAGTTAGGTGAGTGAGTAACACCAGTGACGTCGGTTTACAACCATCCGAACGTGTAGGTCGTTTGACGAGATGAACAGGTGGATGTAAAGAAACTAGACGAACTAGGCAGGCCAGAGAAAAAAAAGACTATCACGCAAACAAAGAAAGAGCAAGAAATGGGTAACGCTAAGATAGAGAGGGGTACAGGTCAGGCAACCCAAGTCTTGATGGCGATATCAAGAAAACATGAACGAATCGATACCCCCTAATTTATGATCAGGGTAGATGAATGGGGTATCATGTATTAAAATAACTACTCTCCCTACGTTGCCTTCGAGGGGAAGCGAAAAAAAGAAAGAGTTTTTAAAAAAAAGGAAGAGATTCAAATGGCAGCAAGCTTTTGTAGTTTGTATCAACTCGACTTGCGTAACGGGCAGCCACTTGCGTCTTGCGTTTTCATTGAACGATGATGCCCAGTCCAGGCCAGGCTTGGCTCTCGACGTCAATTGGATGTATAAATGTCTACTTGAATGCCAAGTGAGGTAATGGCACATAGAATTTTTTAATTCTTTTTAGAACCCCGGTCTAGGCACTTTTTTTCCTCCTTTGATGGCATGATGTGTGTTTGTTTTTTTGTGTTGCATCAAAAAGCGAAGAGGGAAAGCTCAAACTCGCTTGTCTCACGCAATGACGTCGTCGTTCCATGGTGGCTTCCAAGATTTCTTTAGCTCCCTTTTTTGTGAAAGCTGGGGTGGTTGGTTGCAATCGAACCAATCCAATGCTGCCAGGGACACCCACTTCAGCTATCAATTTATGGGATGAGAAAAGAACGCATTTTGATCCCCAGGAAAATCTGTCAGCCTGCAGTTACTTGATGCTGATCAATCTTAGCATGCCTGCCTCGGAGCTCTTGATGACTTGCGATAAATCGCCAAGACCATGCTCGGGACTTTTTTTCCTTGTCCACTTTTCAAGCTGTATGTGTTGGCTTAGCGATGCTTGAATTGAGTTTATTATTATGACACACAGATGCCGCCTTGGAATCGATCTTGGCAGTAGGTGACGAGCAGCATGGACTTGGCTCTATTGCATTTGTCAAATCATTATAGGATAGAAAGATAGAAAGCAAAACTGCAGTTCGCAGTTGGATGAATTACTCTAGCCTCGCTAGAGCACCACTTTGGCTGACAAGGTACTTTTTATGAGGAGCATCACTTGATCCTCCAAAACACAGCAGGGCAGAGCTGAAAAAGGGAAGCAAGAGACAGAGAAGAGAAGAGGAGAGGGAGAAAAAAAAAAAAAAAAAAACTCGCATTCGCACTTGACTTACTACTGCCCGGTGGCATCAACGCTTGCTCGTAAAGTGTCAGCACAAATAAGCAAACTGAATTCCCAACAAGCACAATAGGGCGAAAATGGTACCTTTGGTAAGATTAGACAAACTATCAATAGACGTGACCGGTCACGAGAGAGCCCGGCGGCTCAGTTTGGAATCCTAAACCCCCCTTTTAGTGTTACTCCATTGATATAAAATCCTATACAACGCTTCAAGCAAGCCTCACGCCAGCCTCCTTCCTCTTCTTGAGCTGCTGGTCCGATGACGGGCCCAAGCCCGCATTCTGGCTGTCGTCGAGGATGCTGGCCGCCTCACGCTTCTTGTCCGCCTCGATCTTCTTGAGCAGCTTGTCTGTCTTGCCCTTACCGCTCCCCTTGCCGTGAAACTGGTGACTCATGTGCTTGAATGCCTCCTTTGTGTCGAGGTTGCGCCCGTGGTCGTCCGTGTACTTGATCTCAAAGTTGGGTGTGTAGTCCCGTTGGAACATCTCGTTGAGCACTCGCGACGTCTGGTACTCGCGCTGTATGTTTTGCTTCCTGGCGTATTCCTCCTTTTCGCGTTGCGTCATCCTGTCCAGCAGCCCGCTGGTCCGGTCACGCTCACGCTGCCTTCGGGCGTCCTCTTCAATCTTGGCTAGGCGTCGGTTTTTCTCTGCCAGGAACTGTGCATGCCGACGGTCGCGCTCGTTGAGCGAAGCCCCATTCGATTCTTTTACGAGGCCACGCTCCCGCAGGAGCGCCAGCGCAGCACCCATACCCTTGGAAATAGACTTTTCCTCTTCAACTCCTATCGTGGTTAGGTCGTCTAGGTTTTGCGTTTGCGGCTCGGCGGATTCCTCCTTGACGTTTGCCATCTCCACATCCTCGTCGTCCGAGTCTGCGTCCATGGCCGTGATAGACTGTGGCTCCACAGGTCGCCTGGGTTTCCGTTCATCATCATCAGTGCGCTTCTGGAGAGCCCCGACAAACTCTGATATCTCGTCTATCACGAGACCGCCGCCGGTCGTTGCTGTTTCCGGTTCTGGCGTTTGTGCTTCCTCCTTGAGCTGCCTTGCGAGATCTTCGGGTCGCATACGCTTCCTGTTTTTCAAGGCTTCGCGTCTTTGCGCCGCCAGAGATGCCTGCAGGTCGTCGTCGTCATCGATTGCGTCGCCGATGGTCTTTCTCTTCTTAGGGACTATCGGTTCTGAATCTATTACCATGCCATCGGCTTCAATATCTGCAGTTTCTGCTGGTAATAACGCGTCCTCATCATCTGCCGCTCGTTTGCGAGTGGATTTGGACTTTTTCTTTTTTGGCTTCTTGACTTTAATCTCGGATATGTCGAGATAGTCAGAGGCGGGTGCAGCTATTGTTGACATGGTTAGCGACAATGATACTGATAGCCTTGCGAGGGGAGGGGAGATTGCATCTTACTAAGAATATCAAGACTGAGACTTTCCACCTTGGCCTTTTCATTTGCCTCGGTGTCGAGAATATCAGCCAGCTCGGCTATGCTTCCCTGGCCGTCCAGGGTGAATGCCTTTTTCTTCTTGCCATAGTCGTCGTCATACTGCGCCAGGATGCTGCGCTCGCCAGTATCATCAAAGTCGTTTGGATCGTACACTGGCTTCTTCTTTTTGAGTTGCAGCCTCTCGTCGAGCTTCTCCTGTGCCCTCAAGTCGATATTCTCGAGCTCGTCACCCTCATCCTCATTCTCCAAGACCGTGGTATCTTTCAGCGTCAAGACCTGCTCCCCATCTTCCAAAAGCGCCGACATGTCATGCCCGACCTTAACACCAGCCAGATCCCTAGCCAAATGCTCCTTGGCAGCAGCGGCCGCCTTCCTCTCCTTTTCCTCCTCGGCCTTTCTCAGCTGGTCGATCTTCTTCTGCCTCTTCTTCTGGCTCTTCAGCCACGCCTTTGCATCCAAGTCGCCCTCGTCATCCTCTTCTCCCAGACCCTTGCCTTCCAGTTGGACGTAGCGCTGAGCAACTTCACGGGCCTTCTTGACGGCCGCCGCCCGCTCCTCGCGCTTCCGCTTGGCGGCCTCGGCCTCCTGCAGCTTCCTGTAGTTGTCGTATGCCTGCGCCTGCCGGCCGTCAAAGGTGGCCGAGGGGTCTTCGTCGACGGGCGCGGCCTGCGACTGGGTAGATGCGGCGCCGGGGACGGGCAGCGGCTTCATGCCCATGGCGATGCGCAGGCGGTTCGCCTCTTCGATGGCCTGGGCGTCCATGTTGGAGGCGACCTTTTTATATGTTTGTGTTTCTTTGAAGATGTGGTTATCGGACTGGATGTGGCGCTGGGGCGTTTTCTGTTCTAGATGTATCGACTGTCACAATAGATGATGATGGCAGATGCGGATTACGAAGGCGCGTTGTTGCAGCCGAGTCGAATCTCTATCTAATCAAAGATTCATTGGACTACAAAACCGCGTGCCTGCCTGCAAATGCCGGCCTAGTTGCATGCAATGAGTGGGCGGGTGGGTCTACAAAAGCGGATTTTGATGACATAATCACCAAGCCTCTCCAAAATTTTCTATCATAAAAAAGTCTTCAACGACGGCCAATCTTCTGTTTGCTTCTTCCTTCTCTTTTTTCCACCACGGACCTGTGCCCAGAATCCGCTGCTCGTTCAGCGTCGAATCTGCGGCAGCTCGATACCCCCATGGGAATCATCAGCTTCATTGCTAAACATGATGGCAGTCCTATCGACAGGTCCCAGAGCAATTCGACGCGTTGTCGTCGCCCTGCTCGCCGTAAAAGGCTGAGCTCGGCGTTATGGCGGCAGCGCGTCGTAAAGGTTATATTCCACTCCCCTTTTCCAAGATCGTCGATCGATGAGGTTGGGGCAAACCATGACTATTCTTACAAAACTTTTCTTTTCTTTTTTCCTCAAATCATATTGTATGGCGTAGGCACGAGTGCCTTGTTTTTGCTGGGCTTGATGCCTCGCTTGTGAGGTGAATTTGGTTGGATTTCATTGATGTCGGCCCTTCTCCGGAGCTGGCCGTTTTCAGTAGCTTTAAACATGCTCTCGGTGTTTCCTAATTGTGCCTGGCTCGATTAACGAATTCGTCGGACTCAAGTGTTGGCCCGACTTGGCCTGGCACCATGATCTGTAGTGGTGGTAGTATCAAGGACACGATGGTAGTCACGGGACCTTTGGGGCCGAATGTTCCGTGATGGCGTATGCAATAACTGATCGGGTCTGGCCATTAATGTTATAGTCGGTTGACTGAATAGGGAAGCTGGTAAGCTGGTTCTTGACTCGAAAAGGGGCAATGGCGTTGGTTTCCATGTTGCGTGAATTATTTCAGCTCTTGGACGCTGGCAATAATAGATGTTGAGTTGTTCTGTTTTTTTACTTTGTTTGTGCAGCATGGTCTAGCTTCCTTGGCCTTTCCCCGTGACAAAATAACGGTACAGCACATCATCCTTGACTAAAAACTAGAGCTTCCCCGCACTGCTGCAAAGCTACACACCAAAACAAAGCCACCGACGATCGACCGAATATGAAAGGACCGAACTAGCGGCCGTTAAGGCAGCTGTCATCGCATCAAATAAACGATGGCCTCCGCAAAAAAAAGGCACGCATCATTGGCATGTAACCCATCATAAATGGCGGAGAAGAGTCGGACCTTCCCGACAAGGTAGCAACTCCCGCCTTTTGACACCTCGTGCCAACTCCACTTTTTCAGTGTGACATTATACTCTGGGGAATTAAGAATTACATTGACGTACGTACCTACCTTGCGAAGTTACCTTGACCCTGGTTTTCGGTAGAGGTAATTTGGAGTTGTTGTTCGTGCATGTGCAGGGCAAGGGCAAGGGCGGGGAGGCAGGCAGGCAGACAGACAGACAGACAGACAGACAAACAGACAGACAGGCAAGGTGCTTGACTGGACCTACGTGGATATAAATAGGTCTGTCTCTTCATCCATTTCCACCATGAACATCTCACGAGTCGGTCATGGGACTTCCACCTCCAACATCACCACCTCAGTCAATCCCGTCATGCACGCCATCTCATCTTTCGTCCTCCTGGGCACTTATGCTGTCCAGGCCGTGCTTGGTCGTCCCAATACCCTTGCAAGACGTGCCAGTGTCGACTCCTTCATTGAGGTCGAACGCCCAATCGCCCTTCAAGGAGTTCTTCGCAACATAGGCTCGAATGGTGAGTTTGTCCGTGGTGTCGGTCCTGGTGTTGTCATCGCCTCTCCATCCACCGCCGATCCGGACTACTATTACACCTGGACCCGAGACAGCGCCCTTGTTCTCAAGTGCTTGACGGATGTTTTCACAAACACGTACGACGCCGGGCTCCAATCGACCATTACTCAGTACATCACTAGCCAGGCCCAAGTGCAAGGCATCAGCAATCCTTCTGGCTCCTTGAGTGATGGCTCGGGTCTGGCGGAGCCCAAGTACAATGCCAATCTCTCTCCTTACCTCGGCTCTTGGGGAAGGCCGCAGAGGGATGGACCTGCTTTGAGGGCCACTGCCTTGGTTGCGTACGCAAACTGGCTCATCGGGAACAACTACACGAGCACTGCCCGTGACATCGTGTGGCCTATTCTGAGGAATGACTTGAATTATGTGGCCCAGTACTGGTGAGTCCACACTCCCTCATTTGACATTCCATTAATATACCATTCTTATAAAAGTACTGACTGAACAAAAACTACTGCAGGAACAACACCGGGTTTGATCTTTGGGAGGAGGTTCAAGGCAGCTCATTCTTCACGACTGCCGCTCAGTACAAATGTTGGTTCCTCTATTCCTGACAGACTCAACGAGTTTTTTTTTTTTTTTTTTTTTTTTTTTTTTTTTTTTTTTTTTTTTTTTTTCTCTAAAGGCACTGTTCAACTAACAGCACATACCCCAACAGCTCTGATTGAGGGAAATGCCTTGGCCAAAAAGCTTGGGACTACTTGCTCTTCCTGCGAGAGCATCGCCCCTAATATCCTCTGCTTCCTGCAAAGCTTCTGGACTCCGAATGGCAACTATGTCGTCTCGAACACCAACACAGGCACTAATCGCTCCGGTAAAGACGCCAACAGTATTCTGGCATCGATTCACTCGTTCGATCCCTCGGCTGGCTGCGACGAGCTTACCTTTCAGCCGTGCAGTGCCAAGTCTCTTGCGAATCACAAGGCTGTCGTCGACTCTTTCAGATTCTACCCCATCAACTCTGGTATCTCGGCTGGCCAAGGATTGGCGGTCGGACGCTACTCGGAAGACGTGTACTACGGTGGCAACCCATGGCACCTGACAACGCTCGCAGCGGCAGAGCAGATTTACGATGCCGTTATAGTGTGGAAACAACAAGGCCGCATCGAAGTTACTAGCACATCCCTCTCATTTTTCCGGGATCTTTCGTCATCGATTGCCGTCGGAAGCTACGCATCCGATTCGGCAACTTTTACCCAGATTGTCAATGCAGCTCTGGCTTATGCAGATGGATTTGTCGGGGTCGTCCAACGCTATGCTGGCACCAATGGGTCCCTGGCTGAGCAGATCGACAAGAATAACGGTAGCCAGCTCTCGGCACGCGACCTTACTTGGTCGTATGCAGCTTTCGTGACCGCTGCGGACCGTCGCGCCGGAGTTGTTCCGCCCTCGTGGTTTGTGTCGGCCAGCCTTCCCGGCTCGTGCTCAACAGGCTCACAGCAGGGAACCTACTCGTCCGTGACGCCAGCCTCGTTCCCGGCGTCTCAGACGCCCATCTCCGGCGTGCCATCCCCCACCGGTACGCCGCCCGTCACCACGACCACAGCTGCTCCTCCAGGTGGTTGCACGACAGCGCCCGTGGTAGCTGTGACTTTTAGCGTGCTGAAGACAACAAGCTTTGGTGACACGATCAAGATCGTGGGAGACATCGAGGACCTGGGCAAGTGGAACCCACAGAACGGCATCGCCCTGGACGCCAGCGACTACACTACCAACAGGCCACTTTGGAAGAAGGCCATCACTCTCAAGGCGGGCCAGGTTGTGCAGTACAAGTTTGTCGACGTGGCAAGCAGCGGGTCAGTAACATGGGAGGCTGATCCGAACCGAGTGTACACGGTACCCAGTTCGTGTGCCACTACTGCTGCTGTAGATGCGCAGTGGCAGGTGTAAAGATGGAGTGGAGGGGATGGATATCTTGGACAGGTACCGGGCCACTCGTATGCTTAAGTGGCAGTGCTTGCTCGCAGGTCTTTTCGTATTGGGGTTACTTGGATTGAGAGCTTTATTATGATAGACTTGAGATTCGTTGTACACGTGAGGCTGTCAGAAGCTCTGAAGGATAGAACCAACTCTGGTGTCAGGTTAACGTCATATAAGTCACACAATCCCTATACTCTCAATATACATCCAGCCAACTCTAAATCCCTTGCTCCTATCTCAACTCATGCAAAAGCTCATGCGTTCCTCTCGTTCTACCACTACAGTCGACTAATATTGGTCCATGGCTCGGTTTGGCGCAGATGGCTCGTGTTTTCGCGGGGGGTCAAGTCCGACGATCCCGGCATCGAGACTGTTGAGTTTTGTGTTTGTTTCGGGAGGCGGTTGCCGGCAGTGGGGGCGGCGAGTGTAGTCAGCTTGACCATCGTGGATAGGGGTGATCTCTGTGCGCTTTTGTGGACTGGAGACTGGGCATGAGAAGGGGATGGCAAAGTGTTCTGTCTTTTTGTGCTTGGTAATATCTCAAGAGAGCAAGATATTACTCGAAGACTTGTGTTTTTGATTATTGCGGAAGTATGGCATGTCAGTGAAGGGGAGTAAAGAAGACAAGTGCTGAAGTGAGTTCTGGTACTCCAAAGGGGACCGTTGTCAACACGTGGAGAAACACCAGCGACGGTGCTCCAGAAAAAAAAAAGAAAAAAACCATTCGAAGCTGGTTTCACCCAAGAACCCGGTTGAGTATGCCTGGGTGGTCGGCACATAGCATTTATGTTTTGCATGTTGAGTGTCCAGTCCGATCTGAAGGGTGTATAAGCCCCTGATATGAGCGAAAAACACCAGCAAGAGGCATGCTGATGTGACATTGCATAGGATGATCTATGAGGCCCAAAGACGCATTTTTTTTTATTCAGGGGCTTCGTTCAACCTTTGCCGGGATCCTCCGGGTCGTCGGCCTATCCAAAATGAATCGATAGTAAGAAAGTATGTTGACTGACATGGTGTCTTATCCAGGGCGGAACTGACCGTGTGAGTGGGATTGTTGGGGGGGTTGTTTCTCACCCCTTTCTTTTTGTTTACGTCTCTATTTTTATCTTTTCTACGTTCGTATTGTTCAACGGCGCTCTTTACTGATACTTGGGCGGTAAATCTGGATTTGTTCAGAGAATCAAGAGCAGAGAGCAACCGTTGTGAATATACACATCAAAGATATTTATCCTATATAGAGTGATTGGGGTATTCGAACCAACGCTAAGCCATACCTATTTTCTTTTCTTTTCTGAAAAAGCAAACTGACCTACGCGCTGGCTACCATTCCTGGACTCTCTTACCTGCTTCAGCCACCCTTTCAGCTGTATGCCACTGGCGAATGCGAGGGGGCTTCGGGTAAGACTGGGCAATGTTGCCCGCGTTTGTGTAACCACCCCAAACGTCGACATAACAATATGGTGTGTGAACCCGGATCCTCCGACTTTGAAGGCTTAGAAGTGGTTGAGCCAATAAACCAGGCCCGTCAATAGGAAGAAAGAAAAAAAAAGGGAAACAAGCCAGACATTCGATTAATCTGTTTGCTACCGGTACCCAATGAAACACAACAATGGTATGCTTACTAGCATAGGACCTTTATTTGACCTGGGAAGCATTGTCTTTTTTTCTTTCTTTGTAGACTGAAGGGATTAATTGCCGCTCGATTCAACCAAAGGAGTTAACGAGACGCCACCCTAACCAAGGTCTGGTCAAGGGGACGAGATCCCTTTTTTCCTCTGGAAGGGTGGCGCAGACTGTAACATTCTGCACACCTAATTTGGCTATATGACCTGCGGCGCAGGCTCCCTTTAAAAATACTATGGTATAATAAGCAGCCTCGGGGCTTGGTTGCTGTGTTTTGCTTTGCTGCGGCCCTCCCTCGCAGCCTTACCGGGTTCCTGGTCAGTGACAGTGCGTATTTCGTTTTCCGTTTTCCGGTTTCGGTTTTCTTTATTGGTGTATCTAGCTATTAATAAAGAGCAAGGTCAGGGATTCTCGGCGGAATAGATTATAGCTATCTTACATTACTGTCAGGCATTTGTTTGGCGGTGCTAACCCCGGAGAAAAAAAAGCTTATAGTGTCTTTTGATTTTTCCCTTTTTGGCCTCGACGAGCTGTGCCATGGGGGGGGAGTGTTGCTTGTGCCAGGCAGACATCTCGGATCGAAGAAAATGAAAGGATGGTAGTAGTGGTTGCATTAGTGTACGGCGGTGCAAAGCATTTTCCCAACAGTACCCAGATCGACGCCCATGTCGATGTTGCCTTGGGTCCAACGTTAGAATAGGCATGGTAATTTTGTTTCGATGTAGTAACTGCGTCCTAAGCCTGTGTATTGCTATGATGTCGTCGATCCTTGCTATACATGTTGTCGGTGTTTTGATTTGAGAAGGATTCAGGGGTTGACGAGACATAAAAGAGTTGGAGATGAATCTCTTCCAGGTCAAATATTCTTTCTTTTCTCATCATCAACAATAACAACAACATCTACTCCCATTCATCTTTGACCAATCTGAACCTGAACACTTATTTCAAACATCTTTGCAACCACCTCCTTGAATAGTGACTAACAATCAAGACCAATACAGACTTGCTCCATTGGCAAGCAAAAGAAAAACCCAACCGCGTGTGAAACCTCCTTTCTAACTCTTTGTTCCTCTGAAGAAAAAAAAAACACCCCCCCCTTTTCTTAGTTCGACTGACGCACAAAAAAATAAAAGCCCAGCAGTAACCATGGTTAAACTAAATGCCACCACCACCATCATCACCATCCTCCTCATCCCCCTGGTGAGCAACGCCGCCCCGATCGCCATCCCTACCGACGGCCTGGTTGAACCCAGAATCGAAAGCCTCGACCTCGCCGGTCCCGACAGCAACCTCGGCGTCTTGGTCCGCCGCACCGGCGACAAGGGCAAGGGCAAGGCGAGCGTACAGTCGGGCTCCTCCTCGCCCCCTCAAAGCGTAACGCCACCGCAGCGACCCGCCGCTCCGGTCAACCTTCCAGGCGCACCGGCGCCGCGACGGTCGAGCACGATGAGCAACATCGGGCCGGCCGCTGGACCCTCCACCAACGCCCAAGGCGCACCGTCCCCGCCGCGACGGGCGAGCACGACGAACAACATCACGCCGCCGCCTCGACCCGCCGCGCCCGTCAACGCTCCAGGCACGCCATCTTCGGGCACCGGCACGCTGGGAAGCATCACGCCGCCCTCGGACCCGGGCGCCCAGCTGAGGACCCAGCACCCCAACAACCCGATCGACGGGTCGGTCAGGCCGCCCAGCAACCCCGACCGGCTGCCGCGGTTTCCGTCGCCGCCGTCGCCCGGCCAGTCGGTGGAGGGCGTGGTGGCCGCTGGGACTCCTTCTTCCAACGAGGACAAGAACATGCGCGAGAAGGACAAGGAGCCCGTGCCCAAAAGGCGCCTCCGCGAATATCCCAAGTACATCTTTGGCGACAAGAGCCGCAAAGACAACAACAACCAGGGGCCGCCTCCTGCTCCTCCATCTGCGCCCGTGGCCTAGTGCACTCCTTTTTCTTTTCTTTTTACTTTTTGTAGATTTTTTCTCAAGGGGAAAAAAGGGGGGGAAACGCCGTATATACAGAACTTGGTCATTGGATAGTGATGGAGGTAGGGAGACAAAGGATATCGAGAGGGCAGGTGCATATATTATAGATGGGATGGCGTTTTTTTGGCATGAATTAGCATTGCATTTGATTTTTGAATAAAAAGGATTTTCTTTCCAAAGAAAAGGAAAAACAAAAATAATTTTGTTGCTCGCCCACTTCAAACAAAAGATGCCTCTTTTTCTTTTCTTTTCTATGTACTGTCTCGTTTTGTATTTCCCGTGCTTATTTTATACACATTGGCGGTTTCTGTCGATAAAATCAATTGCAGTAAGCCAGGCCCATCATCAAAGGGAGGGTTTTTAGCAAGCAGTCATAATCTCTAGGAGGTCATTGTTGACACCTGACAAGACTGGGTTCAAGGCCCCCTTGAGCTTCACCGGGCGTCGTTGGCCCTGTATGTAACCCTGCCATCACTGTGACTGATGCCATCGTGGGAACAGAGCGTTTGTTGAGCTAGAATGTCCGCTTATGAAAACAGGGGGCAACAAATTCTCAAAAAAAAAGGGGTAATGCCAAGCAAGACATACAGATTCATATCTCCACATCTGCCATAGGCGCCAAGAATGTCTGTACATAATCCAGCCAAACTGCCGGTACTTTTAGCTTTGAGAGCCCAAAAGAAGTTACAGCTGGGCACATAACACCCATTGAGGAAGTCTCAGGAGTTAGTCGAGAAAAAAGAGCAACGATTTGGGTTGGACTAGCTTTGGCAGCAAGCATACCTAAGGTACCTAGCAGGCATCAAACAAGACAAGAAAATCTATAGGAAAGAAGAGCGAAACAAAATAGAGAGAGAGAGACAGGGGGATCAATCAAAAACGTTATAGTCAGCAAACAGCAACACCCATCAATCCACCTCGTCCCCTCACATAGAAAAACCCCTCACCTCGCCCCGACCCTCGGCAACTCCCTCATCAACTCCTCAACCACCCACTCCAGCGTGATCTCCATGTCGACATCGGTGCCGCGGTCGGCCTGCACCAAAATGTCACTGTCACGTACCGCATCCATGTCCAGCTCGCCCTCGACGTCGCCGTTCTTGAACAGCCAGGCGTGCGACTCGGCGTAGTTTGGCCAAACGACGTCGGTGGCGTAGCCCTCGGGGTCGGCCCAGAAGCCCTCGACCGTCACGTAGCCGATGCGGGCCTCGCGGCGGCGGATAGCCGTGGCGCGGGACACGAGGAGGAAGAACTTGAGGTCGAGGAGGGACATTATGTGCTTGAGGGGAGGGGTGTACTATTTTTTTTGTAGGTGAAGGTTTTTTTTTCCCCGGGGCTTTTTTTTAGTTGTTTGGCTGGAAATATAGTCATTAGCAAAAAGAGTGTCCGAACCTACCAGTAGGAAGCCATCTAGAATGCAAAGACCCAAGTCGCCAGGGACCAGTAGCCCATGACCAGGTCCGTCAGGCTTTGACCATTCTTCCACTTTGGTTTTGAGCTCTTGGATCTTGGCGTCCGAGACTGGGCATTTCCCAACGGCGTTTTGGTCTTCTATAGAGTTCAAGTCTGGCTGATTTAGGGTGTTAGCAAGATGACGTCCATGTGCAGAAACAGAGGCTTGAAAGTAAGTCTCTCTCTCTCTCACAGGAAATTGGCCATTCTCTCGGATATAAGTCAACGACTTTTCCATCTGGTCAATGTTGAGAGACCCCACGCAGTCCCAGTCTGCATGACCTGCCCTCTTTGGTAGCCTGTTTGAATACAGACAAGGCAGTCAGTCAGTCAGTCATCCACCTCTTTGACCAACGTTTTGTTACCGAGAAAAATCTCGCGAAAGTAGCCACTCCACAACAGCCAAAGGTCTTACTCTGATTCGGGTTTATAAAAGTCATCCTCGTGCAGGATGAAAGTGTTTGGGAAAATATCGCGGATCAGCCGGGCAAGCGTCGTTTTGCCGCTGGACGAGCAGCCCGAGATACCCACCAAGATGGCCTTTTTCGAGGACATTTTTCTTTTATTTATTATTCTTTATTGGTTTCAATATCAGTATGTGAATTAATTGAGCATCTGTTCTCAATCAGAAAATGTAAGCGAATCAATCAAAATTGATCGACAATGTTGACTTGCAGCGACGTCAGTCATACCCGCCCGCCAAGCAAACCAAACCAAAACTCCTTTGCTTGCTTGTAACGCCAAGGTGACACTAGACCAACCCCTCGGTGGGCTTCCCGCAGCTTGGCATCCTTTTAACTCGACTTGCCTACCTTACCAGCCAGCTGTCAACCCCAAGGGAAAAAAAATTAAAAAAAAAAATTCCGGCCAAGGTTGCAGAGCTGCCTACCATTGATCATCTCTCTCCTCATTAGCAAATTGACTCGAAATAGCTACAACTCCCAAGGTACCCCAGACCTGGGTTCAAACAACCCGTTTGAAACAGTTTCTTTTCAGTAAACAACGAAAACGCCACAACTCTTCTTCCAACAAACACAAACACACCACAAACAAAAAGTTGCAGCAAAATCGCGGGCCTCCCCCAAAACCGCTTGCTTCCCTCCGTAGCCGCAATGGCCACAGCACTAGGATCGGCAGACAAGTACTCGTCGACGGTGATACTGTCGACGAGCCTGGTCGCGCTCGTTTCGGGCTTCCTGCTGGGCGTCTACAGCATCCGCGGCTACCTCGTGTCGCCCGACCTGGCCGAGGAGCGCCGCCGCAACTTTCGCGACCCCGAGGAGAGCGAAGAGTCCGACATTGACGAGGACGACACCATCCTCGACCACGCTCCCAACTGGAGCAACGGCGCAGAGGCCGACAGGAGGGATGGTCTGCGCGCGACTGCGGCGGCGGGGAAGAAGGACAAGAAGTCAAGCGGTCAAGCCAAGGATGCGGGAGAGGTCAACGCTGGTACGGATGAGAAGGAGGAGTGCAAGCTAGTGTTGGTGGTGAGGACGGATCTGGGCATGACCAAAGGTGAGTCGGCACTTTTTTTTTTTTTTCCCTTTTTTCATCTTCCTTTCTCCATTCTGTATTTGCTCTCTTTTGCTTCCGCAATAAATACTAACCCACACCTCCTTCCCGCACAACAGGCAAAATCGCCGCCCAATGCTCCCACGCGACCCTAGCCTGCTACAAGGTCCTGAGCCGCGCCGCAACCAAATCCGACGCGGCGGCCCGCCTCCTCCGCCGCTGGGAGCGCATGGGCCAGGCCAAGATCGCCGTCCAGGTAAAGAGCCAGGAGGAGCTCGAGGAGCTGCAGGGCGTCGCGCGCAGCCTGGGCGTCACGGCCGAGGCCATTCACGACGCCGGCAGGACCCAGATCGCCGCCGGCAGCATGACAGTCCTGGGCGTCGGCCCCGCCCCCAAGAGTCTGGTCGATCAGATTACGGGAAAGCTCAAGTTGTTGTGAGCTGTCTGATCGATTTGGGGTAAATGAAAAAAAAAAAAAAAAAAGTTTGATGTTTTTTTTATGAGTTTTCTTTTAGGGTGGAAAACTCTTTATCAAAGGTCGCGAAAGGGCGTTTTGGCGAGCTATCTTGGTATTGTTGCCTTGGGAACTGGAATTTTACGAGGGGCAAACGCGCAGCTGTCATCAGCCTTGAACAGGAATCGCCTCATTAAAACTTGCGGCCGCCGCGCCCCAAGGATTTGCGCAGAAAAAAAAAACAAAACTTAAAAAAAGGTTTACATTGCGCTTGTTCACATAGACAAAGATACCATATAGAGGATACGGGGTTTCACCAGAAAAAAAGGCATCACTTTCTCAACGATGGGATTTTTTACCAGCAAACACCACCGTTTATGCCTCCGAGAATGCACCGTAATTTTTGGGCGGGGGTATCTTTTTTTATTTTCATTTTTGCTTTTTGCCAACTCCCAAAGAAAACCCCTCACTCCTTCCTCGCAAACCTCGCCAGCGCCGGCCCCAACTCCTCCTGTTGGGCCTTGTGCCTCTCGTCGCGCTTGTCCTGCTGCTCCTTCCACATCTCCTCGATCTTGAGCCTCTTCTCGTCGATGACGTTCTTCTTCCTCTGCTTGCGCAGGTACTTTTTCAGTGCGCTGTTCTTGCCCCTCATGCGGTTCCGGATCTCGTCGGCAATGTCCTCGGGAGGCGCGTCGAGGTCCCGCTCCGCCCGCCTCTGAGCCTCGGACCTCAGGTCCAGGTTTCCGACAAAGTTGGGGTCGAGCGCAATCATCTCGGGCTGCAGCTTGTTGAGCAGCGACTTGACCTCGCTCTCCTGCCGCTGCTTGACCGTCTCGTACGGGTTGATCTCGAGCGCGTCAAAGTTGGCCTCGCCGGCGCCGGGGACCAGGATGGATGAGAAGCCGCCGTCATGCCCGATGCCGAGCACGTCCTCGAAAGGGCACCAGCGCACCCTCTCCACACGCCGGCCCTCGCCTCCCCATGTCAAGTATGGGCTCTGCACTTTTTCTTGCGTCGCCGCGTTCTTGTCAAAGAGGCCCTTCCAGATGGTTGTATGCGTGCCCCAGCCGACCGCCGTCAGGCCGTTGTCAGAGATGGCCACTGAGGACGCCGGCGCCCGCGTGAAGTAGTTGTTGACCTCCTTGAACATGCGAATGTCCCACACTGCCATGCGTGAGTCCTGGCCCGTTGATACCATGTAACGGCCTTCCCGGTCTATCGCTAATGACCGCACGGGACCCTTGTGAGCCAGGAGCTTGACGAGGGGGTCGGATGAGTTTGGTGACCAGAGCGTCACGGTGCCATTGTTGTGGCCCATGTGCAGAATGGCGTTCCAGGGATTTTGTACAAGTGATTGTGTTGGGCCTAGTTTTGATGCTATTTCCGACACGATTTGGCCGGTTGATGTGTCTTGATATTTGAGCATGCCAGTATCGCTCTGTTTCAAGGTAGTGAGTGATATAATGTTAGCAACACCTCGACTCCCCCAATTCTCGAATAAACATCAAACACATGACAGGCGACTTACGGCAGTACAGAGTAGGAAATGATATGGCAGAAACTCCATGTGCGTGACATTAATATGTTTCCTCAAGTTGTGCAACTCCACGCCGTTGCGATCGTAGATGTAAACCGTCTTCTTTTGCGCCACGGCAAAGTACTGATTGTTGTGCAGCCACTTGACGTCCCTGACCGTCTCGCCGAGCTGTATCTCGCAGCCCAGCTTCCCCTCCCGCCAGTCAAACGTAGCGACGTGACCCTTCCTGCCCCCAATCAGCAGCTCCCTCCCGTTGCGCGTGTAGTCGCACAGGTACGGACCCAAGCCGTCGAGGGCCAAGTCGAAGCGCTTCTGGGCCGTCTCGACGGCGACGCCCTGGGTGATGTCGTCCTGCCGCGTCTTGTACGTCCGCTCGAGCTCGCCCTCGGGCTCCAGGAACCCGGCCTCGTTCTCGTGCAGGATCTCGGCGTCCTTGGCCTCCAGCGCCGCGTCCTTATACTTTTGCTCCAGCTGCCCCAGCGTCCGCCGCAGCTTCTTGTTCTTGATCGACCGCACGTCCACCCCGGCCCCGCGACCGTACTGCCGCTGCGCCTGCTTCTGCCGCCTCTTCTTGGCCTGGTCCGCCTTGGAGCTGAGAGTCGTGCGCGCATCCCGGATCGCGAGCGCCCCGTTGGCTTGCTCCTTGAGCCCGGGTATCGAGCCCGTTCTTTGCCTTTCTGTCGTCTCCATTTTGAAAGGGCGGAGGGGGGGATGTGTGTGTGTGTGTGTATGTTGGTGTTTGTGAAAATGTCCCGGCGGGCGGGGGTGAACCAGGGACGTGGAAAAATAATGATTTGCGAAAAAAAGGCGAAATTCTAATCAGTCCGGGTTTGGGAGCTCCGACAAGAGAAATTTTGGTGGAGATCAAAGTGGGGTTTGAGGTGGGATTTTGCAGCAAGTGCGCAAATCAAATGACGAAGAACCAACGGTTGAACGGGTTCGTGAATTTATTTTCTCCAAGCTTCTGATCTGCATGCATTTGTTAGTTGCTCCTTAGACGCTCCTTAGATGCTCCTGGTCGGTATTAGTCGTTCAGCACAAAAGACCCCTATATCATAAAAGAACCAGCCCAATGCTCCCATGAAAACCACTCGACTAATCTCTGTTCAACACTGCTTTATGACTGATAGTGGGGTTGCATGAGTCTGCAGACCAAGGGGGAAATACCCTCGCAGGTTCCAAATGTATATATTATAAAGTTATGTGTACTGTTTCCCAATCCTTTCTATAATCCCAAACAAAAGAG
Organism: Pyricularia grisea; assembly: GCF_004355905.1. NCBI lineage: Eukaryota > Fungi > Ascomycota > Sordariomycetes > Magnaporthales > Pyriculariaceae > Pyricularia > Pyricularia grisea. The sequence goes on along the minus strand of NW_022156719.1, from coordinate 647,288 downwards.
AATAAACAAAAGGCTTGCCATCAACGCCGTCTCCAAGTAACGCCAATCTGTCGCTTATTTCCGCAATAGTAGGCATCTGCGACGATAAAACCCCGTCACTATTATACTCTGATATTTGCCCCAATACCCCGTCCAACATACCAAACCTCTTCCCTCCAGTTTCCGAGCCTGACACCGACGACCGCTCTGGCATCGAGTTTGAGGCTGCCGCCCAGCGCGCTGCGGATCTTGTCGTAACCGTCCGAGCCTAGCCGCCATTCAACAGGCAGACGGGGAGTAACCGACTCCCCAGGCCCAACAACAAATGGTAGGTCATGGCGAATTGTCCCTACAGGATCCGTGTGGTTGTAGTAGGCCGTCGCATTGATGTGCTCAATGTACAAAACATTGTTCTGCAGTGGCGAAAGCAGCGTGAATGACGCCGTTGATGAGAAGACGTGAAATGTCGCTTCCCGGATGAAGTGCGGTGGCTCGTCATCCTCATTAGAATCCCCACCGCCCTCTTTTGGAGGCAATGTCAAGTGAGGGGCCGAGACGTTGAGATCAATCCGAGAAAGCGCACGCCCGAGTTTGGGTTGCCCAGGAATGCTGCCCTCGTGCGCGCGCAGTGTGATGCTTGTGTTATAGCCCGAGAGAAATCCCGAGATGAGGTTGCGGCCATCAACCGCCGCCTTGTCGCCCCCGTGCGAGGGCGCCCACTTGGCCTTGACTGCGAGCATGTTGTTCTCCCCCAGCCCGACAACGAGGTTCTCTGCAGTAGCCTCCCCCACGATTGAACCATTGCTGACGACATGAACCGTGACAAATGGAATGCTCGCCGTGTAGGGTGTCGGGTTGGTAATGTTGACGAGTGCGTCTATCGAGATGGACGAGTATGTCGTGTCCGTGATCTGAAGCTGGCCAATCTTGGGCTTCAATTTGCCAAAAGTGCCCTTTGGCAACGCTGTGTTACTCGAATCCAGTTAGTCTTGAATCCTTTTCTGGGTCGCTTATGGAACCCAACCGGCGCCGCAGATGAACTGGACAAGATCAAGAAAGAGGAAAGCATAGCGCCACATCTCAGGTAACTGACTCTATCGAAACAAAGACGGACGTTTTACAGGGATCTTGCCCTCGGCAGGAATGTCCTTAAGCGTAAGGTCACCCAGAGCGGTATGCACCTGGACCGCCACGGCGGCCTTGACATCGAGTTGCACCGGGCTGCCTCCCATAAACAGCCTCTGGATGACATCGGTCAGTACATCCTCGTCTGTCACGTTGAGCGGCGCGTCGACAATGCGCGACTCAATCTGCAGTCTAGCCTCGCGCTTGTCGGTGGCAGGTTCTTGGGTTGAATTGGCCGGTTGCCACTCGTCGACATTGAGTTCACCGAGCTTCCTGTTACGGAAGTATACGTCGGCATTGGCACGAATCTTGGTCACGTTGACCTCAAAGTTCATTTCCGATGGGAGAGCAGCTGAAACAAGGATAGTGCCCGAAACCTTGGGGTTAGATTCTGGGTCGTCCGTGTCTGGCAGGCTGAAGTGGACATCGTTGAGAGCAAACTCCCGAATCAGGCTGTCAAAGCCCGAAGTCGGGAATGGAACTGGAACCGTGACGCTAGATAAGATCTCGGCAATCCATCCGGGCGTATCAGGGAGAGGCTTCTGTGCACCCCTCACGTACACCGTCGGAGTATCACCACTGAGGAAATCATCAAGCAAATGGTCCAGTGGTGACGAATTGGAGTCGGGACAGGCAGCTGTCAGAGCTTCTGGTAGGGTCTCGACAATTCCGCGGCCCTCAACGACAACCTCTGATTTTGGCTTAACGTGAACGGTTCGGGTGGTAGCGACAGCGACGAGAATGTAAGGGTCCGACTGAGCACAGTTGGGGACCATGACCTCGAAAGCGAGCTCCGGAATGTCGAACTGGAATGGAAAGCTGTTGAAGGCATTCAAAGCCACATCAGCGGCGATACCGCGCGTGCCACGGGCCGGAAAATCAATATCCTGGAATGTGAGTTTCGTTATGTTGTACTGAGGAACTTCAGGAAGTTTGTTCGCTACAAATTAAAGAATCAGCAAAGAGCCTCGTATATCACGTGGTAGAAGAAGCGTATGGTCAATGTTTCTTGAGTGACCTAGAAGAAAGACTTTTCTCCAAAATACAGGGACGCAAAGGAATCGTAGAGGTATTGACCTTCGATCACGAGCGACTCGGTAACAGTATGCGAGCCGAGAGGGAGGAAACCAGAATTGAGACGTAGATCCGCCTTGCCACGGAACCGCACAGTCTCGAGCTTCCCGCGCAACCACTGGTTGGCGAGCATGCGGATGCCGTCGGCATCACCGGGCACCAAGTCGGCGACAAAGTCCACAGCGTTCATGTGTCCATCCACAAGGTCAAGCACTAGCGGCGGAATTGCCGCAGTCCCGAGCAGCATGCCATCGAACTCGGGCAGGAACACCTGGACCTTGGTTTCCTCAGTCCCCAGCTTCCGCACCGCCCATGTGGCAAGCCGACCGATCCTACGAGTGCCGTCATCCTTGACGCGCGAACCGTCTAGGCGGAAGTTGGCCTGAATCCTTGCCCTCACTCCATCCGAAGTGATGCTCTCCAAGGACAAGCTCGTAGGCTCAAGGACGGCGGCCTCTTTGGCGTACTGTTCGACCGCAGCGGGGACGAAGAACGCGACAAATATGATTATCACGGCGAGCATGGCCAATATAGCCATTGCGATTATGGACGGCCATCGCGGACGTGAGCGCTTCGTTGACGTCGCCTGCGACGCAAGAGAGGGCGAAATGGATGCGGCGTCTGCATCACCATCGTAGCGGGCGCCGGCGGCGGGGCTGGAAAGAAGCGGAGTTGTCTCGTGGGTTGAGTTGGCTGATGAAGAGTCCATATTTGACGATCGGACGTCGGTCGTGGATAGGAGAGGCGAACTCTCCGAATCGGCGGACATTTTGAGGGTTCAAAGTTGAGTTCCGGGTAGGCTTGGCACGTTATGTTGTTGGCATCTCCAGAAGCAGCTCAGGGTTTCGTCGAACAACAGTTATAGGAAATAAAGTTGAGGGGAAATAGATCGGTCGCTGCTGATGGCCGCAAGGAGTTAAATGAATCGAAGCGGAGGATTGGCTTGTCTTTTGATGAAAGTGATGACGTGGGCCAGCCGGACAAGTTCAGTAGTAAAGTGAGGTGGGTGCGGGAACGAGACCTTGGAAAAGGGTTCCGAAGCGGCGAACAACATCCATTACTATAGTAGAGAAGGTGGGGATGCGCGACAGAGCTGCTGCGCCGGCCGATGCAGCGTGCCTGACCTGACCCACCACATTCGCCTTAGCGGGGCGCGTGATCCACCGACTCGCATCGTCAACTGTTGAGCTTTAAAGAGTCATTCTGCAATTGAACCTTAGCTAAGCATCCATACTACTTAACAAGTACAAGGTATAGCCAAGCCTATGACACATCTTTGAGGTAGATTATAAGTACCATCGCTGTTGCTGTCTTGCTTGTTGGGTTTGGTCCGAGTCGACACAGAACCTTTTTTGTAGCTCATCCGAGATCGCTCAGGGTTCAATTGGAGGTCATCAGGTGCTACTTTGGACTGAAAAACTAAAACTAAGAGGAAAAAAAAGTCTGGAGCAAGCGGTGTACAGCAACTCTGCTTTGCGCATCCATCTATCTTAGGTACTTAACATCTAGATCTAGACTAGAGTCTAGCTGCAGCCTCGGCACAAGTCCAGCTTCGAAACTAAAGCCAAGGGCAACAGCTCCAACGGGTACCAGTACATTCCTTCACCGAACATCACATCAGTCAGCTCACCCAATCACAATGAGGCCGTCAACCCTTCGTGCCATCAACAGGGCATTGTCCGGCAATGGTGCCCGGGCGTACTCCTCCTCGGCCTCCCCCCGACATCTCATGTCGATAGCCGATCTGACGCCTGCGGAGCTGACAACCCTCGTCCGTTCCGCCGCCGCTCACAAGCATGCCGTCAAGTCGGGCGCGGGCGCGCCGCTTCATCTGGCCCAGTCTCTTACCGGCAAGACTGTCGCCATGATGTTCAGCAAGCGCAGCACCCGTACCCGCGTGTCGACTGAGGCTGCGGTTGCTATGATGGGCGGTCATCCCATGTTTCTGGGCAAGGACGACATTCAACTTGGGGTATGTTTATGAGTCGTTTTTGTTTCTTTTGACTCACACAATCGTCGAGAGAATCACGTGATACCCCTGAACAGCTCAACACAAGACACTAAACACCATATAAATCCAATAGGTCAATGAATCACTTCTAGACACCTCAACAGTGATATCCTCCATGACCTCTTGCATGGTTGCCCGCGTTGGACCCCACTCGGACGTGGCAGGTCTGGCCCAGCACTCGTCCGTCCCGGTTATCAACGCCCTGTCGGATGATTTCCACCCTCTCCAGACCATCGCCGACTTCCTGACCATCCACTCCCACCACCCTTCCTCTAAACCAAGCTCTCTAGGTCTTGAGGGTCTCAAGATTGCCTGGATCGGCGACTCGAACAACGTGCTGTTCGACCTCGCCCTCGGCGCCGCCAAGCTCGGCTGCCACGTCGCCGTGGCCTCTCCCACCGGCTATGGCATCCCCGAGAACATGAGGACGCTGATTCAGTCCGCCGCCAAGGCATCCGGCTCCGGCGGCTCTCTCTCCGAGACCACCGTCCCCGAGGAGGCCGTCAAGGACGCCGACATACTCGTTACCGATACCTGGGTGTCGATGGGCCAGGAGGCCGAGACCAAGAAGCGCCTCGCCGCTTTTGCCGGCTTCCAAATCACAAACGACCTCGCCAAGCGCGGCGGCGCCAAGGAGGGTTGGAAGTTCATGCACTGCCTGCCCCGCCACCCTGAGGAGGTTGCCGACGAGGTCTTTTACAGCCCCAGGTCGCTGGTCTTTGAGGAGGCCGAGAACAGGCTGTGGGCTGCTGTTGGTATGTGAAATTTCCTTTGTTCATTTACTTCTATTTTTTACGCTGGTCTCTTACTAACCAATCCTGCTTTGCTTACGCATAGCTGCCCTCGAGGGATTTGTGGTAAACAAGGGGAAAATCTGATGAGTCAAAACAAGCAAAGTTGCAACCATGAAAAAAGTGATTTCGCTGTAGAGAAAAGAGTTAAAAAGTAAAAGAACCTAGCGTGGTCGGCTGCGTGCATATGCTGCTAAATAAAACATATCGATCAAGGTTGATTAGGTGCGCCTGAATCGATGGGCCAATTATCTGCAAAGCAGTGATCCCCAAGGTACGCAGTCTTGGATCCTCATGACCTTCATCTTACTGTCTACTTTCAGAATCAACAAACACTCAGACCAAAACAGGTGACAGTTTTTGCAGTCCCAGAGTCGCTTCATTCAAACTTTTCATCGGCTAAGCATTAACAACCCCAGTCCAAACCCCCTTTCACCAAATATACGGGACTCTGTGATCCCCTCTTGAAACCAACCTGCCCATCCGCGGTGTAGTATCTTTGATGAACTTTTCCTTCATATAAATATTCAACGAGCCCAGTTGATGGCTGGCCCTTGTGAAGTAGCTCACAGCCTTTGTCTCCGAGACAAGCAAACGAATCATAATCGAGTTCGATACTCAGTCAGTTGATGCAATCAGATAATGCTTCATCGGTCGAATCAAATTATTTTACACCCAGAATTTCTTTGTTGGCTTCTGCTTTCATTGAAAAAAAAAATACGGTTTGCCCACCGCCAGGCCTAGGTAATCGCAACTACCAACCTGCGGTGCGCTACAAACCGGGTGGCGGAGGTACCTAGATATGCATGCACGTCAGCAAAAGAAGCTAGCAAGACGATTAAGATTTACTTACAGCACTGTATCCACCGCTCGCCCCTGGAGGACCGGGCGGCGGAGGCGGAGGAGCTGCGCTTGGTGGCGGAGGAGGTGGCGGTGCCGCATCGCTGGGAGGGGGCGGAGGGGCTGCCGAAGGCGTCGACGAGGCGCCAGGAGCGCCCGGCGCGCCAGGGGCAGCTGCCGTGGCACCTTGTTGTCCTGCTTGAGCGTAGTACTGCTGATACATTTGTACGTACCTAGAGATCACTGTGGTTAGCTCATGATTGCCGTCTAGTTAGTATGAGAGGAACTTACGCAGCATATCCACCATAAGCCGCATACGGATCTTGGCCGCCATAGTATTGCGCGTAGGCAGCCGAGTAGTCCGGGGTCGCCTGAGCAGCAGTTGCGGCAGTGGATGCCGGGGATGCCGCAGCTCCGCCGGGGCTGAAAATGCCCTGGTTTCCATGACCACCACTAGGACCACTGGGCGCACCGTGAACGCCGGGACTCCGTCCATGTCCATGTCCATGACCGCCGTAGCCTTGATGCCCGCGGTCACCGCCATGCCGGTCACCACCGTAGCGGTCCCCTCCACGTCTGTCTCCGCCGTAACGTTCACCACCTCCATGACGATCTCCGCCACCATTGTAGCGGTCACCTCCAAACCTATCTCCACTGAAGCGAGGCGGTCGGGCTTTGAATTCCTCGTACTGTTCTTTCACAGAGGCGAGAAGGTCCTCGCACATCTCCTTGCCTTTCTCTACCATTTTGGGATCAGGGCCACTGGATTGCAGGTTAGCCACTACAGCTCAGAATTGCAATTACATAGGCAAATATACTTACGCAACATGGAGAAACATTTCGTCGTCGCTTTCCCTGCCAGTGGCAGTTTCGAGGAAGCCAGATCCACGACCTTTAATCTGTACTCGGCAACCAGTTTCCTGTTGGATGTGCTTGACGTACGAACCTCCATGGCCGACGACCTGGGCGCGAAGGTTAAACCCGGGAATGGGCTCAAGACCAATGGGAATACGTTCCTCGGGCCATTTGCGCTGCAAAACGAGGTTAGTCGAGACCATGCCAAGAGACATGAGACCTGGAGGACCTACCCTGCCATACTCGTCACGCTCAACAACGGGCTCTTCACGCCGTCGGAACCTGCGCTCGTCGACGAGTTGTGGAAGCTCCTGTTTCATCAGCTCCTCGATTTTGGCAACGGCCGCCTCGAGTCCCTCCTTGCTAGTGCTGGTCACATGCAAATACAGCGGCGGGTTCTGATCATGAATCATTATGTCAGTCTCGGCACACACACACACACACAGAGAAAGCATGCAGTAAAGTCTTGGGAGCTTGGTCCAAAACCTACCGCTGGGGTGGACATAGATTTGTCCGGGTAATAGTTTCCTCGAGTAGTGACATCTTTGGGCGAAAAAGGCTTGGTCAACGATCATCCAACAAAACGTAGCTTAAAACGGTTCAGGGGCGCAGGCGGGGCGTACCGGCACCAGTCTCTTCTTTGATCTAGATCGAGCACGATAGGGTCAGCAGATGCCACAGAGGGTTTTTTGTGAGCTGTCGCTTGTTTCGCGTAAGCAGAATATTCCCACAAACGGAATAGCCAGTCCAGCTCCATGAACGTCTTTCGCATCCTGTCCCAGTTGACTATGCCTTACCATCTTTTGCGTGGCGCTCTTGGTCAAGAGGTATCGATTCCTAAGGTCGTTGACTTCGATATCCTTTATATAGTCTCCGTCTGCGACATACATCTCGCCGTTGATCTTGGCCGCCGAGCTTGCTGACGTGATCGGGCCTGTAGAGGACGCCGATTTGGCCGGGGCCGAGTCGGCATTTTGAACGCCCTTGCGCGCTTGGAGCTGCGCATTGATTTTGGCGGCAGCGGCAGCTAAGGGAGTGCCAGTCAGTATATTGCACTATCACGATAGACAGGGAAGCCATGACGGAAATGTAGGTACAGACCTGCAGCGGCGGCAGGATCCAGAGCAGCGGTAGAAGGTTCCTCGCTCTTCTTTGCTTCGTCCTCGGCGCGGGGAAGAGGACTGCGGTCGCGTCCTGGCTCGGATTTTCGGGAGGGGGGCGATCGGGAGCGTCGGTCGAACCTCGAAGTCCTACGAGGTTCCGGTTCGGTCTGGTCGAAGCGCGAACGCTTAGGACGGGGCTCTGCGTCGGCCATGGTGTTTTTGACTTTGACTGTTGTTTGGTTGCAATGCAGACCCGACCCTCCGCTTTCGTATCGGTACAAATTTTTGACCAGGACCGTTGGTGAACTCGAATTCCTCTCTTACGGAAAAGGCGACAGGCACCCTGACGGAAGTCTGACTTTGTTGTAAGGATGATGATGTGGTTTCAAGTGATTTGCTGCACACTGCTATGGGCTGTGCAGCGCGTCTGGAAAAATTGGAAACTTCTTTGGTGAGCGAGCTCCGCGGGTGGGGACTGCGCTAAGCCAAAATTAGGAATTTATTTTCGGCAGGATTGGGTGGGTGGGGATTATGATCGTGGAGCTCCGAGCAGTCTCAACTGAAGTCGGTAAGTCCAGTCACAATATTATTTCAGGTTCAAAGTCACCTACTACTAGAAGTACCCGAGATACCTGGGTCAATTCGGGACCATGATCAACAAATTGAAACTTAGCACGCGTGTTACTCTGGATTTTGTCTTAGATAGCAACGATTCAAGTAAAATTGTGACCTTTACACTGCGCTTATCTGACTCGACTGTGCTTAAGGTTTGGCTTATACATTTGGACTACAAGGCTTGCGCTGAGCTGTATTCATCTCCGTTCCTAAAGTACTAGATTTTCTGCTGCTTGGGACGCTGGAGCAAACACAAAAGCTCTTAGCCAACATTTCACCTCAAGTGCAATGCAATTGAAGTAAAAGTGACCCACTGTAGCTATCAAGGGGTCCAGCTTTCATTGGAATACATTCTCGATTTAGTCAGTATACGGGTACCTGAAATCTGGCCATGCAGCTTTGTTACTAGCCTAGCCTACTCGAATTCGTCAGAACAAAAAGAAAATAACATGCTGTTGAGCATTCAAACCATGACCAGTTCTAGAAAAGGATTTTAGAAACAGAATTGGGCAATCACCGTACTTTGCAGCTTTCTTTTGCGTGCGTTCATGCTTGTCTAGAAACGGCTTGAACTAGACTAGGTCTAGAATCCAGAGTCTAGCCTGTCAAGCCTGATACCACCTCAGCTCCGCTATCGGCGATCCAAACCCGACAATCAATTAAATTCGACCCATTGACTCTTTCCTCTCCGGAAACAAAAAGAAAAGATCACAGCGATCCTTTCGTCGACGTGAGTCACGTTACATCGTTTCCAACAGGTCAATTGATCGCGAAAACGAGGCTTACACGTCAAAGAGCACAGCCTAAACAAATTTTCATAATCCAAGAGGCATGGCTTCTCGCGGCCTGCTCTCGTCGACATGGCGCGCCGCCACCGCCGCGGCACTCCGACCCACGGCCGCCGTTAGACACACCTCGAGTAGCTCGACGTCGGCCATCGCCTACAAGGCTCTCCGCCGCCGTCAAGCGCCGCTCCCGACCAGCGACGCTCCGCCCGCCTGGTCCTCTGCCCAGGCCGCCGTCTCCAACATTCTCTACGAGACACCCGTGCCGTCCTCGGCGCCTCCCAAGCGGCACATCCTCAACTGCCTCGTCCAGAACGAGCCCGGTGTCTTGTCCCGCGTTTCCGGTATTCTCGCCGCCCGCGGGTTCAACATCGACTCTCTCGTCGTCTGCAGCACCGAGGTCGTGGACCTGTCGCGCATGACCATTGTGCTCACGGGCCAGGACGGCGTCGTCGAGCAGGCCAGGCGGCAGCTGGAGGACCTCGTCCCTGTCTGGGCCGTCCTGGACTACACCGACTCACCGCTCGTCCAGAGGGAGCTCCTCCTGGCCAAGGTCAACATCTTGGGTCAGGAATACTTTGAGGAGCTGCTGGACCACCACCGTGAGATCACCAGCGCCGACGCCGACGTCTCGGCCGCCAGCGAGGGCGAGCAGACCTTGGAGCAGGTAGCGGCCGACTTCCACCCGAGCAGGTTGGCCGCCAGCGAGGCTTTGCGCCACAAGCATGAGCACCTGAAGAGCATCACGTACTTTACGCACCAGTTTGGTGGAAAGGTTTTGGACATTAGCACCAACAGCTGCATTGTTGAGCTGTGAGTATTAAACACCTGTTCATTTGTCTTCTCTGTCATTTTTTGCAGATACACTAACACTATTTGATTAGGTCCGCAAAACCCTCGAGGATTGACTCGTTCCTCAAATTGATTGGTCCATTTGGCATTCTTGAGTCTGCGAGGACTGGTCTGATGGCACTGCCGCGGTCACCCCTGTATGGGCCTAATGAGGAGGAAGCCCTCATCAAGGAGGCCGATGACATTGTTGACGCCAGCCAGTTGCCCCCTGGTTGAAGGGACTTTAATTGAATGTGAACTAGAGCAGCAGATTGAATGTACTCTTTTACTCGTACATGACATTCAAATACTTTGTACACGTGCTATGGGAAGAGAGGCGGCATTTCTTTTTTCTGGGATTGAGCTTGTTTATTCGATTGCCTCCACGGGGCGGCAAAGCAACTAAACGGCCAAGCCAGTGTCACACGAGCAAATCAATAGGGAGAGGGGCGTTCCAGACTCTCCTCATTGTCGTATTCTCAATTGCCGGGAACGAGCGACCAAGGTACTTGCTTTTTGCGCCTGCGTAGAATCAAAAAGCATATATCATGCAGGGTAGGCGACCCAGCAGACAGAAGTGGCACAACGCCAGATCGGCTTACGATCTGTCTGGAGTGGGGCAATTCAGTTAAGGGTGCCAGTGTTTGGGTACCTATCCTGCTATCTCAGCAGCTAGCAGGGATGCAAACCGATTTCCAGAAACAATTAATTAACAGCTTCGTATTTCCAAATGTTACCTTGACCTTGACCTTGTTCTCTTTGCTAATAATAAACGCCTGACATTTATCTTCACCCAAAAAAATCAGTGAGAATCGGTTCGTAAATCATACGCTAGCAAGGTTCATAGGCACAGCAAACATCCCTTGACGCAATGAGCCACCAAAGATTCCCTCAAGATGTCATCAAGGAACCCCATTCCATTTCACTCAAGGTCCTGAGGTAAGAGGTGAATGATATCATGTGGTTCTGTGGTTCCCGGTGTGAACGTAGCAAAATAAGAAGAAACGAAACCCTCCCGTACTAACAACAGGGTAAAAAAATAAAGGCTATCCCGCCCTTCACTGGTGGCCCAATACCCAATCAAGTCGCCAGAGGGCACCCAGCCGACAGCAGGCGCGGGCTCGCACCCGGCGTCGCTGGCGTACAGCTCCCCGGATGGCACGAACCCGGACCCGTTCATCCTGTCGCCGATCCTGAACCTGCCGCCGTCGTTTGGGTCGGCGTACGTCGGCGAGACGTTCAGCTGCACGCTGTGCGCCAACCACGACGTGCCAGATGGCACCGCCGCCCGGCAGGTCCGGGACGTGCGCATCGAGGCGGAGATGAAGACGCCCGGGAGCGCGGGCGGCGTCGTCACCAAGCTAGACCTGGGTCCCAAGGATGTTGGTGGTGGTGGTGGTAGTGGTGGCGAGGACGGTGGCGTCGATCTGCGCGAGGGCGAGACGCTGCAGAGGATCGTGCGGTTCGATCTCAAGGAGGAGGGGAATCACGTGCTCGCCGTCACGGTCAGCTACTACGAGGCCACTGAGACGAGCGGCCGCACGCGCACGTTTAGGAAGCTGTATCAGTTCATATGCAAGTCTTCGCTGATTGTGCGGACAAAGGTTAGTCCGCTGCCTGGCGGCCTTGGGGCTGCTACGGCCTGCTCGTCATCGTCGGTAGGGGATAAGGAGGAGGAGAAGCAGCAGCAGGAGCAACAGTCACAACTACGAAGGCGGCGTCAGTGGGTCCTGGAGGCGCAGCTGGAGAACTGCAGCGAGGACGCCATACAGCTGGAGCGGGTGGTGTTGGATTTGGAACCCGGGCTGGTGTACACAGATTGCAACTGGGACGTGGACGAGCGGCAGAAGCCCGTCCTGCATCCCTCCGAGGTTGAGCAGGTCTGCTTCGTGGTGCAGGAGGCAGGGGCCGAGTGCGAGGTTGTGGATGGCAAGATAGTGTTTGGGGTGCTCGGGGTGGGATGGAGAGGCGAGATGGGTAGTCGGGGGTTTCTGTCTACTGGCAAGTTGGGCACTAGGTTTGATGGGTGATTTCGTTTAGCCGTGCCTGTAATTAATGAAGGTGGGCAGCCGGTGATGACGATCGTCTATCTTCCTCTGCTCAAATATTCAACACGGGCTACGTTTTTCTGTCTGTTTTACCACGGATTGAGCAAGACGGATTTTTTTGTTTTGTTTTTTTTGTGATTGCTACCAGGTTTCCAACAAGATGCGTACTGTGTGTGCCAGTCTCGGAGTACCCGAAAAGCACCCCTAAGATTGGGCAAGAAGCGAACTCGAATGAGCCCTAATTCCACAGGAAAGAAAAAAAGAAAAGTAAAGAATGTTGCCTACATCGCCTTGGCTTTTTTTTTTTTTTTTTTTTTTTTTTTTTTTTTTTTTTTTTTCTCTCTCTGTTCCGTAGGCGCCTAGAAAAAATGAGGGGGAAATGGTACCTACGCAACCAAGGTATGTAACCGACCAGCCGGAGTGTTTCGGGGAGTACAACCAAGCGATTTAAACTAGACCTAGACTCTAGACAAGGTCGTGTAACCCTTGGAAACGCCGGGAAGGGTAGCGCCACTGCCGTAGGTAATTAATTCGTTGAAAGACAGGTGGCCAGGCGAGACTTTTTTTTTTTTTTTTTTTTTTTTGATGTGGTGGTGTTGCCATGTTTTGACTGGGAAACCAGACTTTGTTTTTTCTTGGTTTGTTTTGTTGTGTTGTTTGGTTTTGGTACACAGCATGTATAAACTGACCATTTCAAGCAAATGACAATCAACCACATACACATAAACGCAAGGGAGAAGGGGCTGAGCAAAAAAAGAGATCGAGGTCATGCAGCACAACCACGATCCGCACGGCCTGTTTCGGGATTTTAACTTATTTATTTTTTGTTTTTATTTTGTTTCTAACACTCTCAATTATGCCGTGTTAGTCCTCCCTTTAACCCCTTGCCCTGTAGGGCCGGCGCGTACACCCGCAGCAAAAAAAAAAAAAAAAAATGCGGAAGCTAATGCAGTTTGACGGTTGGACGTTGGAGGCCTAAAATCAGGTTTCGACAAGATGACCTTTCCGGTTCCGATGGTAGCCTGCGTCGTGGACATCAATTTTTGTACTTTCGCATATTTTTGTTTCCCTCTCTCTCTCCCTCTCTACCTTGCTTGTTTGGCGTAAGGCGTAGATGCTGCGTTCCCTCCTGTACCTGATATTACAAGGAGCTGCATCAGATGGGCTCCATCAAGGGCGCAGAACCCAAATTAATGGTACGAAGCAATAAAACTAAGCCCGAGTTCTATTCTAGGACTAATAAACACTTGCAATGTATGTACATTCGAACAGTAGGTACCCACCTGAGTAGTGTACCGAGCCGATGGGTGGCCAACGGAACGGATTTGAGCATCTCCCGAGCTTAGGATTGATTCAGTTAGAGTTGGAGGGACGTCAAATCACGGATATCGGTACAATCCTTTTTTTTAGAGCCTTGGCCCATAATGACAACATATCTCGAAGCTAACACGTACCTAAGTACCGGTATGGACAAATGAATGTGATAGATTTTCTTTCTATTACAGTACTTTACTAACAAAATACCTTCTAGCGTACCAGACTTACCTACGTAGTACCTGCCTAACTGCCTTAGTTTGGTACGGGGATGGGGACCAGGGGGGGCGGAAACCCCTTTTGCGATCCTACGTCGTATTTGTTTTTGCGGCGCGGGTCTGAGAGGGATTGGAGGCTTCAGAAGGCAAGAATCATTCGACGGGCTCCACGGTTATCTCCATTTGCTTTAAGCCCGAAAATCAGCTGTAATGAGTGAACAAAAAATAATTCAAAATTGATTCCGCAGGGGTCTGACTGTTGCGTGCATTGTGCATTGGCAGATGGGATGAAATTTATGCGGTCTACCGGCAGCAAGTTTGTTGGAATTAGTAGTATTAGCAACTGGGGGCAAAAAAAAAAAAGAGATCGCCATCGACAGACAGAACTGGGCGACAAGTGAAAGGGTGGGGGGAGCCGAGTGAAAAAAAAAAGGAGGGGTAAGCGCCGGGATCAGGGGGTAAATAACGTCTAAAAAGTATAGGCAGACGATGCGTTCAGAAGAGAGAGAGAGAGAAAAAAAAGAAGGTCTGTCAGTACCGTACCGGTAAGTTACTGGGGCGTGTGAACGCATCGTTCGTCCCTTGCATTTCAGGACAGTTAGAGTTAGCTGCCTATCGGTGATGTGCCTGCCTCGTACCTGCACTTCGGACCTGCTCCTGAAGATTGGACTTTAATAACTTTACGAAACCCAAACAAGATTGACAAATAGAAAGCAATTTATAGTAGATGTACATACATACAGTAGGTAACCTAAGGTACCTAAGGTGGGATGAACGGTTTTCGCATGGAGCATCACAAACTGCCATACAGTAGGTCCAGAAGCACAAAGCAAATCGCACGTGGCTTCCTTGCCTTGGGTACCTAGACTTAGTACAGTAGTAAAAGCTTACAAGGGACTACTATGGTTCCAACTTTTATCGTATACAAAGCCATGATATGTTCTTACGAAGTTATTTTTCTTTTTTTCTCTCTTTTTTTTCTTTCTTTCTTTTATCTTTGTGTTGCCCAAGATTGGCTCACTCGTCTACCGAGACGGATACCTGCTCTCACAGTTCACGACCAAAAACCAAATCACAAGCATCATCAATCAGGCAGGATCAGGGGTCAATACAACACCGCTAGTTGTCCCATGCCAGGTGCCATCGACCCCTCTCTATCTGGTGCTAGTGCTAGACTAAACCCGGGCTGGTTTTGCCGGATAGCGAGAATCCCTGCAACCCAAACTGTCAAGTGCTGGGTTTTCGTGGAGACCACACACCTTGTGCCTGATCCGCCTGTGGACTGGACTGCTTTGGAATCTTTTCCTCTCCACCTTTTGCACGCCTCACCTACTCGTTCTCCGGGCCTTATCTCTTTGTGTATTTTTTTTTTCTTTTGCTTCTCTTATTTTTGGTCACTTTTTTTTTTCTTTTTCCCCTGCCGCCCATTTCACGCACCAAAACGTTCAAGTCACTTTTTAGTTTGCCCCTCGTCGCCCCGCTGCCAGTTAGGTCGTCCGGGACTTACGTCTGATACGGTACATCTCCTAATCTGAGAGTATCTTTGTCATACCAGGGTTTGCATGCAAGCCATCCGGCGGTAACTTCCAGGATCTTTCAACCTCTTGGGAGTGTTTTCTTGGGTTTTGGTTTAATTTTTTATTTCATTTTTTTGGAGGGTTGCGGGAGCAAACAGGGGAAGAGAAGAAATCCATCATAACACAGAGACAGGGAACACCCAAGGAGCGGAATCAAGGGATGGTAAAAAAAAGGTATTGACCTCCAAAAACACATGGAAGAAGCCAACGCCCCCTGAATATACAACATACAGAGGACCAAGGGGAAACAGAAAGTCTATATTTCAATAGGACATCTCGGAGCTTCACCCGGGGGAACAACAAAATCTTTAGAGGGACGACAGGAAAAGCAAGGACACCACCTTTCCCAACCAGAGCATAGGCACATTTTAGCCGCCAAAGAGTCAAGACAAGTGGATCCCGTCAGTCGACCAACGTACAGCTACGAAGTGCATCTTCGACTCGTTCACGGATAGGACCGGATCGGACCAAATGTGTTGACATGGACAACTCGTCGACCCCCCTCGCCGACTACTTCTGGATCGCCGGGATTGAGAACATCTCGTACGGCGATTCCTCGCTGCCCTCATCCCCGAATTTCGACGAGACGATAAACGAAGACGGCGAGGGCGAGTCGGCCGGCAATGCCAGCAACGAAAGGGAGGCCCGATCTACACCTACGGCCTCTGCCAGGCACTCACGCCACAACTCGACCAGTCGCTTGTCTAAAATCTCACAGGATGGCACTGTCCACCTGAACTTTAGCCATCTTGATGATGACGGCAACACACGAAGCAACCGAAGCAGCGCTACTATCCGTCTCGTCCCTCCTGTGAATTCGTCTGCCAATCAAAATGGAAACCCCAACGGCGTGCCCGAGTTTGACTTTGACAAAGCACTGCTCAAGTTTGCCTCGGAGCGGGAGATCTTTCTTGACGATCTGTCGTTCAGTGCCGGCGCCAAGTTGCAATCGCGTCCGCCCATGGTCAACCCACGAACCGAGAGGATCAAGGCAGAGGAGGTTGAGAATGGGAGAAAGAGTCCACTCAAGAGCATCAAGGGAAGCATTCGCCGCAAGATCAGTTTTAGGGACATGAATAGCATGCGGAGGCAGCCGACTGCTCCCAGACCAGCATGTGAGTTTGAAATATTCTTTTGGGGCATTTTGCTATAATATACCCCCGTACATAGTCTTCATCTTTTTGAATAGTTCTTGACTAACACGGATAGCGAACCGCCAACCAGCTGCCTCGATACGGACCGCGAAGCGACTGAGCAACTACAATTCGGTCATCCCCCCTCCGGAACCGCTCAATACCGACCCGAACATGCACCCATTGAAACGACGATTCGAGCCGACATTACTCGACAGATATCCTCCAAGAGATGCTTCGGACGAACTGGCACGTAGGGGACGGTTCCCTGACTACGTGCCAATGTTTGCCTTTCCGAACGATATACAAATCGTATCATCGGATGACAGGCCCCGATCAACCTGGCACGGCTTCACCATGACGTCGGAGGACGGTAGCAAAATCTACGGTGTGGCGGTTACGGTATGGACCGCTCTCAAAGCCGACGTGGCCGAGGAGATTGAGCAGAAATGCGAACAATGGCGTCAAAGTCACATGTCGAACGAGGAGCGGGAACTGGCTGCAAGCTTGGGCGTGAGGCTGGCTGCAGAAAGGGCAAACCTTTCACAGCTTCTTGCCCAGCTTCCCCTGGTGACTTCGGGTTCTGTGGCTAGAGAAAATCTAGATGACCAGATCAGCGCGGTCGAGGAGAAGATTGGGCTGATGACGGAGATGCTGAGGCCCCTTCGACATGGTGCGGCCTCTAAGATCGACGGTCTCACTGCTGGTGAAAGCGGTCTTTGGTCGCCGAGGGCATACGGAATCATTGGCCGCGATGCTTCCAAGGTGTCTTTCTGGAAGGAGTGGCTCAGGGCGATTGTGGTTCCCATGACGGACGGCGCTGTGCTTCGAGTACCTCCTAGCTCCCCGAGGGTGGGCAGATGGCAGCCCCTAGAGCGATATGTTGTCAACCTCTGCACCGAGGCGTTCAGCCCAATAAGCTCCAAGACGCAGGTTGAGCTGGGCGTAAGAGAGCTGCGACTATATGCCCGCAACGAAGCTGACAATGAGCTGCCAGGCTCACGAAGCACCGATTTATACGCGCTGTTCCGTTGCTTATCTTTGGAGAACATTGTGGCACTGTTCGAGTATGCCATGTCGGAATCTCGCATCATCTTTGTGTCACAACATACAGCAATGCTTCATCTTGCATGCCACGCTCTCATCAGCTTGCTTTACCCATTGAAATGGGCTAGTGTCTTTATTCCAGTGCTACCAGCTCGCCTGCTCCAAGCTCTCGACGCTCCCTGTCCTTACATAGTCGGCATCGAGAAACGTTACGAGAATATCCAGCTGCCCGACGATGATTACGTCCTCGTGGACCTTGACAAGGACACTATAGATGCGACTGCTCAGCCGGTGCGTCTGCCTCGTCAACATCGCCGCAAACTAGTTGCACTATTACAGGTGGCTGCTGCTCATCGCTTGAGGTACGGCGTAGAGGCAGGACCTCCCCCATATGCCATCGAAGCTTTCCCATACGATGGCTTCTCGGTCGAGAACCAATCCCTATTCACCTCGACGCCGCCCAAGTCAAGCTTGGGCCGGTGGGTGTCGCAGAACTCGGCAAGTTTCGGCGAGCCTGACCTATCCAGTCCGCCACAACCTCCTCTTTTCAACGCTTTCCTTCGCTCCAAACATGAGCAGGGCCGGTCGGAACGGCCGACCACCTCGATGTCAACCAAGACCAGCCCACCTGCATCGTTGTCTCCGATTTCCATGAATTTTCCACCAATGCCCACGACGCCCGTTTCACGCAGTGACTCGGGCTTTGCAGCCGGGCCGACGACGCTCCGTGAGAAGCGCTCGACCCATTTTGACGATCGCTCTAGGCGTAGCTCCTCATTTGGACTTGACGTCAGGAACGGTGGCGTGCTCCACAAGCCTAGCTTGCCAGTGCTCAACGGAGGCCACAACCCGAGCCTGTCGGTATCGGCCATCAGTATTGACTCGCAATCCTCTTATGGTGGCCCTGGTGTTGGGTACGCACCATCGACGTACGCGCAGAGCACCATCGCTGCCAGCACGGTCATGCCTCAGATGCTGGTGCAACCAGTGACAAGTACCGACACGACGGTGTGGGTTGAGGGTCACTGCTTTAACTGGACACCTAGGGCGTCCACCTCGACTACGTGCGACGTTTGCGATGAAAGGTGCGAGAGTGATGACACTTTCAAGTGTGCAGGCTGTGGGTGCGTTTCCCACGGAAGATGCCTGGGCGTTGCCTGCCTTGTCTGCCCAATTGCCTTTGACGCTGAGAGGGTTCGCGCTGCCTTTGTCCGCTGCCTGGCGAGTCTGCTGTACACATACCGCAAACATCTGGGGCGGCCGAGCAGGGAGCAGAAGGCGAACGGCCAGTTGTATGCGTTTGACATGGCTGGATTCATCAGGAGCTTGCCCTACGATCAACAGGATTATGCCGTTATGATGAGGGATACACAAGGTATGTAGAAATTCCTGACACCGGAAAGGATGAAAGTCGACCAAGGAGATATTGACTAATGCGTCTTGTAGCTTTCAACGAGTTCGTTCATGAACGTGAACGCTCACCACCGAGCAACCCGCAAATTCGGCTCTTTGATGAAATTCTCCTTGCCAAGAAGGCGCGCGGCCGGCCGACCATGGGGACGTTGTCGAGGCTCTCGACGATCCGCGTGTCGCACGGGGCCTCGCTGGGAGTGCACAGCGGGCCAGGTAGGCTGACCAAGGTCGCGGGCTACCTGGGCGACACGTCGGACCACATCTGGCGGACGGCGTCTGTGCCATTTCCCAACGCCAAGTTCCCCGGCGACTACCGGTCTGTCATCACACGGGTGCCTACCAAGCTGGACCCGACACTCATGAAGGAACCGAGGGCGATTCAGGGCGTGCCGAGGGCTGAGCAAGGGGGTAGGAGAGGTCTTGTGCGGAAGCAGGTGCCTAGTACGCTCAATGCCACGGCCGCCAGCCCAATTTGACGGATATAGCCAGCTGTAAGATATGGTTTAACATACTGGACAAACAGTATGAAAGGATGACGACAAGCAAGAACGGGAGGAGGATGTAATATCTACTGCCCATCTATGTACATTGGTATTTTCTCTTTTTCGTTTTCCGGTTCTTTTTTTTTTTCTATGAGGACCAAATGGGGTAATCATGGTTTTCTTTTTGCACAAAACCATGCAGAAAAAAAGAGCCCTTTGGATTGCGTCCGGGGTTGGATGTTTTAGCAGTACCTCACTTGGTATACTAAATAAGACTGAGGCGAAGGGGGAGGAGTATCAAGAACCCCTTTCATCGGGGTGGAATAAATGAAGAAGCGTCTGTCATATCTAGCGAGCAAAAATCATTCAGCCCTATTGCATGTACTGATTTTTTATTGTGTAGGGACCATTTTGGGTGTGTACATGTGAATCGACTTGACGTTGTTTGTGGTTCATGGTCGATACATACCAAGGTGGATGGGTACAACATAATACATACCTAGGTGAACAGCCGCTAATGAGTTTGTTGATTATATTATATTTTCCCTTCCACTGCACGCCCCTTTTAAATAATTCGTAAGCCCCAAAAGTAGGTAGGCAAAAATTTCAACCTTTCTGATCCAGAACGCCTGGCTCCGTACAAGAAGTCTCTAGACTAGATAAAATACAGAGAAAAAAAAAAAAAAAAAAAAAAAAAAAAAAAAAAAAAAAAAAAAAAAAAAAAAAAAACAATCATACCCGCAATATAAAAAGCCGCGGCAACAATCATCAAGTGCCAGATGAGTGCCATTACCCGCTTACCAGTCGAAGGGGCAGCCCATGACAGTCCGAACCCAAGCCGTGATTTCATCTGGCGCGCCCCCCTTCAATACCCCGCGTAGAAGAAAAAAAAAGAAAGAAACGCAAGCGCTCATGGAAAAATCTACCTGGTTCTAAAAGTAGAAAGTAAATAAAAAAAAAGAACAAAGAATGGGGCAGCAGCAACAGCAGCAATAAACGCCCCACCAAGCAAAAAAGAAAGAAAAAAACTCATGATCCCGATGCACCAGGCGCCCCGCCCCCATCAGGAGCGGTCGCCCTGGGCTTGACCTTGGGCATCTTTTCGTAGGCGTTTGGACTCGGGGTGCGCTTCTTCTTTTTCTTTTTCCGAGCACCACCACCACCACTACCTCCGCTTCCGCTTCCGCTGCCGTGGTCGTGGGTATGGCCGTGACAGTCCCCTCCTCCTTCGTGATGTTTCTTGCCTCCCCCACCGCCGCCGCTGCGATGTTTCCTCTTGCCCTTGCCGCGGGTCGAGTCGTCGCTGTCGGTGCCCGAGTCGTCAGAGTCGGATGACGAATCCGAGGATGAAGACTCGTCGGAGGATTCGCCTACCGGTTTGGTTGGGTGGTAGATGCAGCAGACTTATTTTATTTTTTTTATTGTTAGCAAATCGAGTAAAAGAACTGCAAAAAGCGAGAGCTGACATGAACCACAAGCAGCAAAAAGAAGAGAGAGAAAAAAAAAAAGAAAGTAGTACCTTTGGAAGACTTCCTCCCCAGCCCTTCATTGTCCACCACGCCCTCGGCCCAGCGCACAGACGGCCCGCTCGACGCGCGAACGCCCCGGAGTCGGAGGATCGCCGGCTGCGGCTGTATCGAGGGGGTTGGGTGGTCCTGTGCCGGCTGCTGCTGGTCTTGTGAGGGGGTTGTTGTTTCCGTCTGCGTCCGGCTCGCCGCCGGCGCTGAGGCTGTGGGTTGTTGGCGAGATGGGCGAGACGCCATCTTTTTTTGTAGGTTTTCGATTTGTTTGTTTTGTTTTGTTTGTTGTGTTTCTTGTCTTGGGTTGTTTTTGTTCTTGGACGTTTTGGGTTTTCTATTTCGGATTTTCTTTAGGGGTCCTTCTTTTTCGACGATTGTTGCTTTTTTTTTTCCCCCCTTCGAATCACCCACCCTTCCTTTCGTTTGTTTTTTCTCTCCTCCCCGATCCTAAGCGGGCAGAGTATTAAATTTCTAGCTTGTAAAATGAGGATTAATGAAGGGGGATATGGGAAAGATTTTATGGCGGTGTGTGTAATCGAAATCCTACAAGTTCGCCCCCGCAAACAGGGTCCTCACGCCCTGGTGGTGATTGAACTGGTAATAAGCTGAGATTCCCGATCGTGGGGTGATGATGACGTTGACCACAAGGTCGGTTTTACAGGTGCTTTGTAGGCGGGCGGGATCATAAATGGAGTTCTAAGCTGTTTATAGTGGGGTGGCTGGGGGGAACCCCTGATCTGAAATAATAAAGCCCTTTTTGCTATATAACTTTGCCCGTGGATTGAATGTATTACTCGAGTGTACGCAACAACACAGCACCAGTAAAATTAAATAAAAATATAACGGTAGTTGTACGTCATAAAAATAGGCACGGGATACCATTCGTCTTATTTCATGTTCTGCTTGAATACATCGGCTTAATTAACTAGGTACCTACATCTTCAAAATAGCTAATTGACTTCAGTGCACACATCACTCACATATTATCATGTGAATCCGCCACTCCCTTTTACGTCTCCTTGTGACGACACACGACGCAGTGACCGTCCCCTAAATCGGCAAGAAAAAAGGTAGTCACACAATGAGCATAAACGTATAACATAGATTCTTTATCTTCTCTCACTACGACTAGAAGACTCTAGAGCAGGCTCTACATTTTCGCTTTCTATTCCCTCAGCCCCGTCTCCCGACCACAGATACCTTTATCACTGCCGCAAGAAAATATCAACCATAACCTAAGGAGTAGCCTTGCTCATGCTGATAAGCCTCTTCACACCGACCTGTAGTTGAACACGTCATGTTAGCATACTTTCCATCATATTTTCACCCCAACGGTAGGAGAATTCATATAAAAGCAACATAAGAAAGAACATCAAACTCACAATCCATTGTCCGCACTCCTCAGTCTTCTCTGTTTGGATCTTGACCTGCAGTTGCTGCGCCGCCGCGTAGTCCTTGGCCTCAATCGCCTGCGCCAACGTGTTCAGCTGACCAATAGTGTCCGGCTTGACAAGCTCCTCATTGTTGAGGTGGTCAAACAGGTAGTTCAGCCTCTTCTGCGTGTCCTTGACGTGCGGCGCGAATGATGCCGGCGCCTTGGCAGCCACACGCTCCATGTCCCTGCTCAGTATCTCAACGAGCTGCTGAGCCGATGCTGGGATGTGTGACCTGTCCCCTGGAGGGTACTTGGTCTTTGCCGGAGGCGCAGCTGCCGCGCGAGGTGGGGGTGGTGTCGGGGTGCTCATCGGGCCTCGGCCTCCAGGAGGTGGGCCGACCTGAGAGCTCGGGGGTGGGGCCATGGGCGGTTGCCCAGCTTGGGGCGGGGCCCCGTACGGCGAAGGGGCGTATTGTCCACCTGGAGCAGGCGACTGCTGGGGAGCGGCCGCGTAGGGATTCGCAGGAGGCGGGCGGCTCATAGCAGGTGGAGGAGGCATCGAGCCAGCCGGGCCCGGCCCAGCCTGCTGTTGCTGCATGGCCGGAGATGGCGCATACCTGTTCGATGGTGGCGGTGCCGCGGGAGCCGCGGTGTAGGGCGACGCAGTACGGGCAGGCGGCGCGTTCATCCCAAAGGACTGCCCTGCAGCAGGAGGGGGAGGCGCATATGTTGATGAAGCAGCCGAGGTAGGTCTTGGGGGTGCCGCACCACCGAATCCAGCCTGAGGGGGGCTAGTAAGTGGCGATGCCATGCGAGGAGGGCCTTGGCCAGCCTTGGGCGGCGGCGGTGGAGGCGTCGCGGTGCCCCTCTGTCCAGTGTACGGGCTTTGAGGGGGGGCTGCCATACCAGCTTGTGGGTTCGAGAACGGGGAGGGGACAGGCGCGACACTGGGTGTGGATCGACGTGGGGGAGGAGCCTTGGTGACCATCGGGACATCGTTCCAGCTACCAGCATCAACGGTCCTAGATGGCGGCAGCGTGGACGGCGTAGAATTCCGAGGGGGCGGCGCACCGAAGTTCTGTTGAGGCTGACCGTAACCAACTCCTGGCGCCGGTCCATATGCTCCCGCGCCGGCCGCTGGCTGGGAAGGAGCGTATGAAGAAGTCTGCTGTGGCTGGTAAGGGGTGGCGCCAGCAGGTGCGTACGGAGACGCCGCAGGAGGCCCGTAAGGGTTGGCTGCCGGAGTCTGTGCCTGAGGTGCCGGCGGCATGCCGTAAGGGGTCGCCATGGGCTGCTGCTGGGGAGGCTGGTAGCCCACAGGCTGTTGCCTCGTCGGCAGACGGGCTGCAGCGGGCGTCTGCTGGGCTCTTGCAGCCGAGGGCTGAGCACCAGGCTTCTTGGTCGCAAGCTGCAGGCGCTTACGCGCAACCTCTGCACCGGAGTACGAGGCAGGCACCAGCTCCAAGTACTTCTGTGCTACGGAAAGCTGGCCGTGTGCTGCGACAATGTCCGCGTACTCAATGTACTTGTCGTACAGAGAGGCCAACTTCCAGTCAGACGTCTTGCTCGCCTCGGCATCCTGGAACTTGGTGACGTGTCGGAACACGGTAACCTTCTCGATGAGCTGCTGCAGAGATCTGGCGTGGACTGAGAAGGTGTTGTCGGCCTCAGCCTCCTGGATCTCATTCTTCTCGGCCTCTTCGAGTGCCTCAATCCAGATGCCAACAACCTTTTCGAGCTTGGACCCAACCAGGAAGCAAAAGGAAGCGTCTTGGCGGTTTCCAGTTTCGAAGAGGCGGTCTCCCAACGCCTCACAAAGGTCGGGGAACTCCTCAGGCTTGGCAAAAGTGCAAAGCGTTGCCATGGTTTCCTTCCAATCGGCAAGGTCGGCGTTATAAACGACATCCCACAGATTTTCGTTGATAACAGACCCAAGCAGCCTCAGGTAGCTTGGGCTACCCTTCTTGGCGCTGATGTACGCCGTCTGAACCTGGTCAACCAGCTCTTTGCCACCGCAGTTGGCGATGAGGAAAGCATCGGCTATGCGATCAGCCTTGATGCAGATTTCCACGGCCTTGGCAAAGTTGCCGAGCATAATGGCCCTGGTGACAGAGTCTTCCAAGCCAGTGTTGCCTTCCCGAAGCAAGTGGAATGGGCTGTCCGTCTTGGCGCCCTTGGTCGCAGCCAACCCGGCGAGGAAATCATCTCCATCTCCACCTTCGGTGAAGAAAGTAGATAACCTGTTCTTCTTATGCTTCTTAAAAGATTCCTTCTCGGGCTTCGCCTCGGCGTCCTCCTTCTCTGCTCCCTCCTCTGTTGTGCTCTCCGGGGAAGCAGGAGCCTCCTCTGCCGACAGGCCGAGGTACTCGACAACTTGTTTGCGCGGGTTCTCCGCAACTAGGGTCTCCATGACCTTCCATGCCGTGGTCTCATCCTCAGACTTGGCATTCTCCAGGTGCGACTGGCAGATGCTCTTCAAGTCACCAGCCTTGATCGCCTCCTCAAACTTCTCAGTTGCGGACCCAATCTCAGAGTCTACTGAAAAGTGGGAGATGGAAATCTCCGAGGCTCTGGGCTGGCCAGCCGCCGTCTGCTTCTTCTTGAACACGACAACCTTGCCACCGAAACCAAAAGAGGCGCCAACCGGTCGCTGGTACCATTCAGGTGCCTTGGTCAGGGTGAAGGATGCACCCTGAGGCTGGGTCTGGGCCTTGGTAAAAAAGTCCTCTCCATCCAGGCTGTTCTGTGCAGCGGCCTGGGTCGCAGAGGGGTTGGTGTTCTGAAGTGTTTGTATCGTAATCTTTCCGTCGAAAGAAGCGGTGGCGGAGAGGTTGGGGTTGGTAGGGTTGAAGCGCGCCAGGAAGGTCCAGTTGGTAACCTCGGGGAACTCTCCATAGCGCTCGCCGGTCTGGGGGTTCCAGACGATAGTCCTGTTGTCCTTGCCGCAGGAAATCAGGAGATCGCTGTCCTGTTGACACCAAGAAACGGACAGCACTCCCTGCTCGTGACCCTGCAGAGTCCTCTCAGGCGCATTCGAGTTCCGCAGATCCCAGAGGAAGATGACGGGCATAGTGTCATCAGGAGTGGCAGTGAGGAGTTTAGTCGAGTTGTTAGGGTCCCACGCAATAGCACTAACGGCCTTGCGGCTGTTGTTGAGGGTCAAGGATGCCTTCTTGGTCTTCAAATCCCAAACGGTAACAAAGCCACCCGAACCACCAGTGGCCAGGATGTGCGGAACTTTGCGGTTCCATGCCACACACTCGAGATCGTCAGAGCGGGCGGCAGCAGTGCCCAGACGGAATGGGTTTGAAATGTCATTGACGTCGTATATGAAGAGCTCGCCCTTGGTTCCAGCCGTCGCGAGAATCTGAGGTTTCAGGGGGTTGAACTGTAAAGACTTGATAGCGCCCGTATGTTTTGTGGTTCGTGACATGTGAGCATCCGATGCGCCCGACAGGAGCTTCTCGGCGTCCCACAGGTCGAGGGAGCCATTCTCTAGCGCTCCGGCAATGATGCCCCTCGGGTGGTCCTCGTTCGGCGGACCCCATGCAATATCAAAAAACCTAAAAGGGCGAACGTAGGAAAGCAGTGTGAGTATGCATGCAGGAAGGCGGATAGGTGGACACAGACAGAAGCCATGGGGCTTCTAGTATCGATGGCCTACCTTGAATCCGCACTGATGCTCGCAATGGGCTGGAGCTCTAGTCCTTGGCCCTCATCATCAAGCTTAAGGTCCCAAAGCTCC
This sequence comes from Pyricularia grisea, assembly GCF_004355905.1. Taxonomy (NCBI): domain Eukaryota; kingdom Fungi; phylum Ascomycota; class Sordariomycetes; order Magnaporthales; family Pyriculariaceae; genus Pyricularia; species Pyricularia grisea. Next base: position 621,407 of record NW_022156719.1, on the reverse strand, counting down.
AACTTCGTCTCATCTGAGAAGTCGGCATCCACAGCTCCTGCGCGAGTGCCTGTGACTACGATTGGGGCGGAAGTATCGGGCGACCAGGCAAAAGCCGCCGTCCGCGGGATCTCCCTAAGTCGGACCATGGCGTAGTAGAGGCCAGGTTATGGTGTATATGGCCTGAGTGTCGTATATGCAAGTTCGCCTTGTACAAGTGATTGTCTTTAGTTGTAAAAAAATAATAGATAATCTGCTAACAGCAAGCAGCCTCTCGAGGTCTCTGATTTTTCCCTGCAGAAAATTAAAAGGTGGGAGAGCTCGCTGCTGCTGATGCGTGCTGAAGAAAGTGGTGTAATACAGAGTGTGTGAAGTAGCTAGCGTGGCACTTTGGGGGGACGATTATCGTTCGCCGCCCATAAGCTCCTAGGCTTGCTGGGATCTTACCAGTTAATTCAATGTGGCCTTGGGTGTACCTTAAAGACAACTGCGCTAAGACATTGACGCCTCCATGTCTCAATGCTTGAGCCCCACCAAAAAGACAAGGTTGACGCACAGACTTTATCGAGGAGCCAACAACTCGTCTGCCTGCCTTTGATTGCACGTATCCGAAAGAATAAGCTGTGATAAATGCATAACCGTGACATTTAACGGGTTTAATACACAACCTGATCATCAAACGAGGGCAGCAATATCAACAGGTACCGACCTCGCATCAAACCGGCCTTTTCTATTTACCACCAAAAAAAAAAAAAAATCTCGCCAACAGAAAATGACCGACGCATCACGCTGGAAGGCCACCCTTTACGTCGGCGGCCTACCCGCCGCGGCGACAGAGGCGAGCCTGCACGATGCATTCATCCCCTTTGGCGAAATAGCCGACGTGAAGATGCCCAAGAATGACAACCCAAAATCGGCAGAGACGCACCGGGGCTTTGCATATGTCGAGTATGAGGATGCAGATGATGCAAAAGAAGCCATGGACAACATGGACCAGTCAGAGTTCTTCGGTAGAATTATCAAAGTCCATGCTGCAAAGCCACCAAAGAGTGCTAATGAGGGACTGGGCAGCAAGACGGCTGTCTGGGAGCAGGTTAGTATTTTGTCTATTGACTTGTTTATGTTGCAAGTGTTGAGCTTTGTGCTGACTTGAAATCTTCAGGAGGGATGGCTTGCGAAAAATGCCGTCAGTGAGGAGGACAGGTTGGCTGGGGATCAGTCAGTCATGGCAACGGAATCTGCTCCTCCAGCAGAAGATCCGATGCAAGGACTTGAAGGATTAGATGTTGCCGGGCCTAGACCTGAATGAAAAGAATTTTAGGCTGTGGCGGTCGACTGTTGTAATTTGCATAGCATCGGCGTTGGATGGCGTTCAGGGTATCACGTGTTTGGATCATCCAGAAGAGGCTTAGAAGCCATGATGGGGACATCAACAACAAAGTGTTTGAGAGTCGGGAAAAAAATGAAATAATCTCTTGATAACCTGGCGTCCGTATTTGTGACAATACCCAACGTACACCGTTCGGTTGTGACTTTTTGGCTCCCCAAATGCCGCAGACTGGCTGTACACTCCGTCTAACTATGCTACACATGCCTCCATTCCAAATCTAGTGAGCGCCTTCGCCGTGTCCCTCACTGTGGGAGTCGGCAGCACGGTTCTGACGCTTCAGACGGATGGTCTTGTCGGTCATGAAGTGTCGCAGGCTGGAGTAGGCGGCGGCAATGACAGCAAAACCGACGACAACGCCTGATATTGTGGAACATGTTAGACAATTGGTCTTGGTAGATAGAAACCGGAGCTCCCAGGTCGATGAGTTTCCTCAGGACGCCTACGTACCAAGGGGCAGCAACTCCGGGGGGATCTTTCGGAGACGACGAAGGCGTTGCGAGATGGTGTGTGCTAGAAGTTAACGTCTCAAGTAAGCCATTGACACTTTTCGACACGTCGTGAAGCTGCAATGTAGACTCTTTTGACGAGCCATTGATCGTAAGAGGTCGATTTAGCGGAGGGACTTATGCATACCAGCTTGCTCCTCGTTCTGCAGCAGATTGATTTGGTTAGCATCTGGAGTCAAACTACCACACGACACCCAAATACGGAGTATCATGGTTCGATTCTATTTTTCCTGCTGAATTGAACTCACGGGAACGGGCCGCAACATGCGGCGTGTCGGCTGGAACATGCGAAGGCGCGTCGTGGGATGCATCTTGAACAATTTGTCTCGAGGACTTCGGGGTTCGTCGTCGCAATTGTTGTTCGGCTACAATAGGGTAGCTTCAGTACCTAATGTAGCTTTTTTGGAGAGAGGCGTTTGGTTTGCTTGGGCTGATGAGGTCAGACAGCGATTTCCAGGTCCTTCCGTTCGCCAATTCAGAATGCTTCGACCCACTTACTCAATTTGCCGAGGGATAGTGAGGTACACTTGATTTCCCTCGATTTATGCAGCATTTTCAGGTACCGGCCTAAGCTCACTGGTCCAAGCTTGCCTTTTGCAGACCTGACAATTGAGGCAGCTTTTCCATAGCATCATTCGATTCCGTCGCGAACGTCGTTTATCATCGACAATCAATCACTCGCTCAGATCTCGGAGAACCGAATAGCACATCGCAAACAGCACCCACCCAATTGGCCTCGGTATACATCATACAGTCAAAATGTCCGACGAGGAGCGCGTTACCAAGCCTTTCAAGTTCGTCACAGGTATGACTATTAGCCAGAATTCCTGAGAAAAAGCCTCTCAAGCTCGGCCCATATTGAATTTTGGAAGTTTGCTAACCCCCCATCGTGCAGCCGGTATGAAACCCCAATTAACTCCCGATTCCGCTACGGTCTCGATTGCTTCCCTGCAAGCCGACGAACATTTTACCTGGACTTGATATCGAGGAGTGGTTGACTAACCAACATTCGTGGGCATTCGTTAGGCGTCGACGCTCGGTTCCCGAACACCAACCAGACCAAGCACTGCTGGCAGAACTATGTCGACTACCACAAGTGCATCCTAGCCAAGGGCGAGGACTTTGCTCCCTGCCGTCAGGTTCGTATTTGAGTTTTTGAGTATTTGGAGGATTGGACGCAACCCGCTGACAAACTGCTCTTGATATAGTTCTGGCTGGCCTACCGCTCCCTCTGCCCCAGCTCATGGTACGAGCGTTGGGACGCTCAAAGAGGTATGTTTCTATGCATTCGTTACCAAGTTTAAGTCAGTGTCTAACTTGAGGTCGCAGAGGCTGGCAACTTCCCTGTCAAGCTGGAGCAGTAGACTTGATATATTTGGAGGAAGTAGGTGTTGAGGTTGAGGGGAATGGGGCGTGGAAAGCTGCTTATCATAGAATCACCTCCCCACGGTGCCGTGAGTCAATAGATGTTGTTCTGGTTATATCGCATTTTGAGGACTCAACTGCCCTCATATTCTGACTTCGTGAATTATATATCAATTATGTTGCGTTGTTATCGGGTGATATCTCAATCATGACGGTTTTTCGAGATTACACAAGTCACAAATACGGATTATTTCACTGTCAATCAAAAGCCCCAGTCGTATTATAAAAACCACTGTGAGACGACCCCTTATAACCCCTAACATTAAAGACCGCTCGTGATGTCCCGGAACGCCTGAATTTGCAAACAAAATACAAAACGTCAGTTCTTCCTATTTGCTCTCGTTCTCATCATCTGAACTCATGAACTCGTCATCTTCGTCAAAGCCGCTGAACTTCATGCTCTTTGCCGGAGCCTTGGCTTGAGTCGGTGCCTTTTCCTTGCCCTTTCCTTTGTCGACCTTTTCAGGTTCCGATGGTGGCGAAGTTGGTGCTGAACTCTCGCTCTCACCACCTTCGGCCATATCCTCGTCACTAGAGGCCTCCTCTAGTGGTACTACAACGTCTTTGCTGCTGGAGCCTGGGGTCACAATCATGTTGTCGGTGATGTTTCCCGCCTTAAGAGCCGCGAGCACGGCATCTCTTGTCCTCTCCCCTGCCTCCTCTTTGTCCTCCACCCACTTTCCGTCGAGACGACCCTTGCCCCCGTACTTGATTTCGTGCTCCTTCTTCTCTGTCATCTCCACGATCTCCTCCCACCGTTTCCGACGCTTCTCTTTTTCCTTCTTCTCCATGTCGGGCTTAATGGCTAGGTACTCGGCCAACGCCTTGGCCTCGTTGGCGGTCCTGACACGACGTCCATCCAGGTTGCGACTTGATCCGTTGTTATCGCCGTTGCTCTTTTTCTTTGACGACATGCGACCACCGGCGGCACGGAGCTGGGACCCGAAGCCACCCTTGCCACCACATAACGGGGCCGAAAGTCGGAGTGAAAGGAAGTCATTGCTGGGGTCTGGTAGAAGAGACCGGACTTTTTGTGTCGATGTTGATGAGATGTTCTTGTTAGAGTGTGTGGTGAGGAAGAGGCGCTGGTTTGGGAGAGCCACCCGGCGCTCTAGTTGGTCCCATATCTCTGATGCGGCTGACGTGGATTCGATGGGGAAAGATACGGTCGATGCCGCGCCCAGTCCTGGGAAGGTCGAAACCAGGATATTTATTGTTTCCGTCATCGCGAAGGTGTATTTTTTGGTTCTATATGAGCCTGCTCAGGTTCTGCAGTCTTTGATCGTGATGTTGTGTACAGGAATTTGGTCTAGCGTCGTTGAATGATAACTGGCTTGACTGGATGATGAGGCTTGGAGTGCGATTCTTTAGACGCGATCAACCCAAACCCAAACCTTCGTCCAAGGGTCGCCAGAGGCGACAGGACGCATGGACCAACTTGCGCATTCCCGGAGCCAAGTGGGGTCGAAACCGCGATGTACCCAGGTACCTCTGATCACACGTGACACCGCCGTCAGTCAAAGTGGGGTCTCACCCTCCAGCCAGCCCACGCGCGAGCACAAAATCAATCCACCAGACCATATCGAAAAACTCCCTTTAAGCATTTCGAGGAGAGGACCGAGTTGACCTTTGCGACCTGTTGACCCCAATCACCACCCATCCAACGAAACAACATCGGATTCCGAGGACCCGTCACGATGTTGATGCCAAAGGCTGACCGCAAGGCGATCCACGAGGTACGACAATAAATTCCCTGAAGCTATCAAATGCGAAAATCAAACGAAAAGACACAAAAATGTTATGGGAATTGCCAGAGGGCGTTTGGACAGGATGGCGGGAGTCGGGCAGCTTTGCACATTTTGCGAACATTGCAGACTGACATTTGCTCGCTCTACAGTACCTCTTCCGTGAGGGTGTGCTCGTGGCTGCCAAGGACTACAACCTCGCTGAGCACCCCGATATTCCCAACGTCAAGAACCTCTTCGTCATCAAGGCTTGCCAGTCCCTCAACTCCCGTGGCCGTACGTCTCCCTGAACAGATCCGAATATCGAATGCGAAAGTCGAATGCATACAAGCTATGCGGAGCAAAAAAAACCCCCCCAGGACGGAGAAGGCTGACCATGAAATGACGACCCATAACACAGTGATCAAGACCCGTTTCTCGTGGCAGTACTACTACTACACCCTCACCCCTGAGGGTCTCGACTACCTCCGCGAGTGGCTGCACCTGCCGGCCGAGATCGTTCCTGCTACCCACATCAAGCAGCAGCGGTCACATGCGCCCCCGCGCGGCATGATGGGCGGCGAGGGTGAGCGTGAGCGGAGGCCTTTCGGCCGTGGCCGTGGTGGTGACCGTGGCGACCGCGGTGACCGTGAGGGTGGCTACCGCCGCCGTGATGCCGGAGAGGGCAAGGAGGGTGGTGCGCCTGGCGAGTTCCAGCCTCAATTGTGAGTCTTTCCAAGTGAAGAGGGCAGGAGGCGTGAATTGGCTCCCCAGATTTGCATGGTATTGGAGAGACGGATCGACTGACCTTTGTTTTTTCTCGATACAGCCGTGGTGGATTTGGCCGTGGCCGTGGCGGTGCTCCCCCTTCATAAACGATGACTATCAACACCCACTTTACCGCACCAATGGAGATCCTGGGTTTCCTCAGTTAATGACGGTACGAAAAGTACTTGGTCTATGGGGTTTCGGGTTGTGGACGACGCTCACGAGAAATTAAAAGGGATGGGATGCGTCCAAAAAACTACTTTGTGATGGGTTTGTTCGGGGAGTTTGGGCTGTAGAGGAGCTTTTACAATCCTCGGAAAATCATTTGCATTACATGGTCCGTATCTGCGGTTGTTTACCAAAGGTTATCTGCTTGAATGATGCCTCTGATAACTGGCACAAGTTCTTATGTTTAAGGGCTCCTCGTATTTGACATGAGTGGTGTGGGCTGGGTCACTGTTGATTGCTTTGAAGAGACGCTGATTGCCGATCAATACCGTGGCTATTATGAGGGCCAGGAAGAAGCTTTGACGGGGATTTGATTGGATTGATATCCTTTGGGTATCTTTGCCTTCACCTCCTCAATATCAGACCACTGGCGGTGGTGACAGCAAGTCAAGGCCACTCCTACACTGGACCCCTGAATAGTCTCGGAGCAGTGATGATATGCCGGTTCCATTCAGAATTATTCAATGATCTATCATCCAGGTAAATTTTGGCAATGAATTGTTCCAATCCCTGTGCGCTCAATATTGTATCGATGTGGATAAAGCGCAAGGATAGTATTTTGTGTACAGGTGGGCTGATCTAAGTAGGGAATGTCATGGTAAGTCTTCTCTTGCCCTTTCACGTTATCGAATCAGGTAATGGTGCCAGCAAAGCACTGTCTGATCTGCAGATATATAAATAGCATTCATATTACACCAACGGTTCTTCATGAATATAACTATGATGGTTTTACCAGGCGTGTACTGTACAGTAATTAGCGGGGCCAAACATCAGAACTCATCTAGACTAGACAAGCCAGTGAAATTAGAGTTTGTTCATGCGTTGCACCGTAATGAAGGAGCTGAGGGGACAATGAAGACCAGCAATGAAAACAAAGAGAAGATAAACCATATTACTCTTACCATATCAAAACACTTATGGTGAAATTTTACGTGTACACGATCCAGAACGCATTGAATATCCACTCAAGCCGGCATTCGGTCCTCCGACGATCTTCAAAGAAAAGGCCCGGAGCCGCCGGAGGTAGACGACGGACCCACCGATATCTACTGGAATCAAATAGAACGTGGTCCGGAACACGAGAGCGGGCTTTTTGTGTCAGTCCTGATGACGGCTGTTGTACGTAGCCCAGGCCAGAATCCACAATGACGCATAAGTCAACATGAGAAAATGGTCCCTCTATCTAGGCGGGGGGAAAAGCCCACCTGTCGATTGACTCGATTCAGTCAATCCCCCCCAAGGCTGAACCTTTTTTGTTTGAGCACCCAAACATTCACCCCGATCGATCGCTTTTTTTCCCCTCCTCGCGTTCAGGGGTTGGAAGGGCCACCGCAGTGGTGTGATGTATTTTGCGGGTATCCCTTCAAACACCTGTTCCTGCCAAGTTTGTTGGCTTTCATATCCTGGCTTTGGTATGCATGACGAGCCTTGGGGTCCTATGATGCGGCATTATAGTGTGTGAGACGCCCAGGTATATATGTATGGTTCTGGTCGCTTGAGTGAGTTTGAAGAAGTGTTCCTCTTGATGTTGTTTTTAGAATCAGTTTGTTTTTGAGATACCATACGATACCCTGCCGTTTATCGCATCTAGCAAGACATAACATTTACAACAAGATTTTTGTTCTCGTTTATTCCCGAATCAAGCCCCTAAAAATGTCGGACCTCCCCAAGACCATGAAGGCTCTGCAGTGCGTACTGGCTCTTCTTAAATCTGCATCTGCATCTGATGTTTGGTGTGATGCGCTCGAACTAACTCCTGACGATCCATCGCAGATACTCCAAGCCCAAGGAGTTTGCAGTGGTCGATGTTTCTTTGCCTGAACTCAGAGACGATGACGTTTTGGTCAAGGTCAAGGCGTGTGGTGTTTGTGGAACCGGTAAGTCCCGATCTTTAGAGTGGTTGGTTAGCGTCAACTCGCAAAAGATGGTACCTGACTCGAACCGACACTTGTTTTACAGACCTGGTAAATACCTACCTACCCTACATGAAAAAAGCAATACCGCGGAAAATAATTGTTTCAAATAGCACTTTATACTGACAAGAAACTTCAGCATATTCACGAGGGAGAGTTCATTGCCAAGTTCCCCCTTATTCCAGGACACGAGACCGTTGGTGTGGTCGCTGCTGTAGGAAAGGATGTGAAGGAGTTCAAGGTTGGCGACCGGGTCGCCGCCGACAATGCCGAACTTTGCGGTCATTGCTTCTACTGCCGACGAGGCGAGCCACTGCTTTGTGAGAACGTGCGTTATGCCTACATTTTTACCACCCGTCTTTGAAACTCTTCAAGTCTTTTGTCACAATAAAAGAAAAGACTAACAAACTCCACAGTGGGCCGGCCACGGCACGACACTAAGCGGCGGTTTCGCCGAGTACTGCGCGTACCCTCAGGGCAAGGTTTTCAAGTTCAACAACATGAGCGACGTCGAGGCGACACTGATCGAGCCGGCGTCGTGCGCATGCCACGGCCTTGACAAGATCAAGCCCCGAATTGGCTCGAGCGTGCTCATGTTCGGCGCGGGACCAACTGGCCTGATGCTGGCTCAGCTGCTGCGGCAGAACGGATGCAGCCAGGTGACCATCGCAGCCCCGGCGGGTCTCAAGATGGACCTGGCGCGCAGCCTGGATGCGGCCGACACTTACGTGGACTTGTCGCGCGAGAACAGCGGGCCTCAGCTGGAGCAGCTCAAGAAGGACAACCCGTACGGGTTCGACATCGTCATCGAGGCGACCGGATCGGTCAAGATTTTGGAGGACGCCATCAACTACTGCCGCAGGGGCGGCACCCTGGTGGTGTATGGCGTCTATGGCGACCAGGACAAGGTGTCGTGGAAGCCGACCAAGATCTTTGGCGACGAGATCCGCATCATCGGATCGTTCAGCGAGGTCTTCATGTTCCCCCAGACCATCGACTACCTCGACAACGGCAAGATCAAGACCAAAGGTATCGTGAACAAGACATTCAAGCTGGAGCAATTTGGTGAGGCGTTGGAGAGTATCAAAAACAAGAGTGCGATCAAGGCGGCGATTGTGTTTGACTGAAGGGGGGGTTGGAGGGAGGGGAGAAAGTTAATAGTGTGCTTTTGCGAGCTTGTGCTAGAAAAGAAATTTGAGTGAAAAAATAAAATAAAACAAATTAATAAGTAAAAATTTGACCTTAATTAAACCGAACAACCGGTGATGTGCTTGAAGTGATATTCATGCGGCGGACAAGTATTTTTTTTTTTTTTTTGCCAACGTACAGTTGTGTGATTCCAATGTTTGATCAGTTGATTCTTGTCACCTACGAACTTTGCACATCACCTGGCCATCTTTAATTATCTGCCTCTGTCATCCAATGTTGACCAGGTGCTACTGCATCACCTGATTTTCCGATTGCTGATTTCTTCCCTAAAAGATAAACACTAAACTAACTTTGTTCGCATGGAGTAGAGGCTAAATAAAGTAAAGTTGATCCTGACCAGACCCACGGACCATATAATCTCGCTAGTTCGCACAGGGCAAGCATACAAATTACAAGTACGACCTTGAGATTCTATGTACTGTAGTAACAGTACTACTACTGCGTATAGATAGATAGGGTAGCCAAAGTATACCACAAACATCCGACGGCTGTGAGAGGATAGTCCAGCTCGCCAATCGAACCAACAGGATTGGGTTCCATATCCAGCCGCAAATGCATGTCAGGGCAAGCCCCCGATAGCTCCTACGGTCTTATTTCTAGCAAATCAACTCGCCAAGCTTTTGCTTACCCGGGAGCGCGGACAAGGTACGCACACCAAGGCGGCAGGCAATTTATCCCCTAGGGTAATTGCGGGGATTGGGGTAGCATTCGGTTCGGCTCAGTCACACCCAAAGGGTCAAGTCGATCACTTCATCCCCACCCAGGAATTTGACAGAGAGAGTAAACAGAAGCCCCGGATCGCGTTTCTGTCCTTTTGGTATTTTATTTTTTATTTTTTTCTCAGTCTTTCTTTTCATGTGCATGTTTTTGTCAACCCCCCCTCCCCCCTTTTTTCCCAGCCTTAATTTACGAAGTGACACCTGCAAGACCAGAAACAAATCTCGTGTTCGTCCTTGTCAACCCACCCCCCCTCAATGTCTTGGCTTGCCTGCCTCATCCTTCCGTAACTTGGTCGGTTGTCTCAAATGGAAAGCATCGGGCTTACACCGACGTTATCGAACAAACTTAATTTCCATCAAGCGTTAGCAACGTCGCTGCTGTTGTCCTTTCCGTGTCTCTGGGGTTCAGGTTTGCAGGTAGTGACGTGAGCAAAGACTTGTGCAATGAAGTCACTTACTTACTTTTGTTGCCTTTGTCAAGCCTGAACCTGCCTCCCTTTCTTTGATTTATCACTTGATCATCACCACGAAACAATTTGCATAATATAACGTCTAGCACGACAGCTTGTCCAAGATATAAGAGTGAACAAAGAGAACAAACAGTTGCAAAAAGAGATACACTTGGACCCTGTTTCGCCCTGCCCGTGCTCCCCCAACCCACCTCCAAAACTTTATTGGCGAGGTGAACTGCCCTTATTTCATCGTTGATAGCAACGGCGCCGAGACAAGTCTGCTGAGCCGCTAGCCTTAAGGTCCTTTACCTGCATTAATTGCTTGACCTCTCAAGCTAGTGCTGGTTTTCCATCCTCTTTCCAGCTTGTGCACAAAGGAATCTAGGTAAGATTGGGCAGTTGATCACCACGATTGACGAAAAAAGGTTGGGTAGGAAGCCAAAAACAGTCATCATAGCTCCACTGGAGTGCATTGCATTGCATTTGTGCAAAGAGCTCCCTAGCCCAGACAGGGCCTGTCTGAATTTGGACATTTGGCTGCGGCCACTCGAATGTGCAAGGTATGTTGTACCTACCTCTTTTGTCCCTGCCCCCATGCACGCCTCGGCGTCAACAAGTTTCTTTTTCGTTTCCTCCCTCGTTATGCGCTTCCCAAAACGTCGTCCTTAATTACTCAAGAGACGTCTTCGTCTGACCGGCAAGAAAGCCCACCTGGTTTCATTCATACCTATTTTACTCTACATACAGTTGCAATTGCCGTCGTCAACATAATCCATCCATTACACGCGCAGTCATTTCCACGCCGTAATATACGCGAATCGGCGTGACATTCGCCTCACTTCACCTCGGTTGAGCCTCGAAGTCTCCTCCCTTTTCCCGACTTGAGGTTGCTTTGCCTGACTTGGCCTAAACTTTCCCGACCTTATATCGACTTGTCAATTTACCTATGACGGAACCTTAATGTACAAACACGACAGGCAATCCCCCGCCTAAACATTCCTATGACGACGCAGCAGGAGCAGCTGTCTCGGGTGGGAGGCTCGACGGGAGTCCACCACCATCGACTCGACTTCCGACTGCCTACGACGAATGCAGCAACGTCTCCACCTCAGTGGCAAGACAGGTCTAGACTGCCTCACGAACAGCAACAACAGTTACCCGTCTGGCAACACCACTACCACAATCAACAAAATCAAAACCAGCAGCAACAGCAATTGCAGTATCTCTACCAGAAACCCCTTCCTCCTCCTCCGCCACCTTCACACTCGCCGCCGCCGCCACCTCCGCCGTCAACGTCGGCGCCACAAACGCGACAGTACCGCCAACCAGCACCGTCTCCGAACCGACCCAGATCCCCGCTTAGACAACGAACGTTTCCGAATACGGCTCCTCCAAATGCGCAAACGCTACCGCCCCCGCGACATTTACACCACCGTCAGACATCCGGTAGCAGCCTTTCGAACCGCGGCCGACCGCCACCCTCGAATCCCGGCCCTTGCGCCGTCGAACTGTGGAATCGAGGCGTCTCCAACCCACACCAGCAACAATACAACCCTTCAACACCTTCACCGCGCATGACCGAGTTTGAATTCTTCGACGGTTCACAGCTAGCAGAGTCCTCAGATTCTGACTCCGATTTCGCTCCAAAACAAGCGCCGCAACCTCGTGGGCATGGACGGTCGATGAGCCACCCGTTTCCTTCGTTGTTTTCTTCCAATAAAAAGAAGAAGCGAAGCCCCGCGCCACGGGCTTATTTTGATTCTCGAAGCAGCAGCGAAGACTCCAGGGACGGTGGCGGCCTTATGCAAACAGCCTCCAAGGGCGGCGCCGCGCCGCGCATCTCGCCGCAAAAGCAGAGTCTGAGCGGCGGTGCAAGCAAGGATTTGACGACAGGAAACTGCATGACCTGCGGTTCCCTGGTGCGCTGGCCAAGGGATCTCAACGTGTTCAAGTGCACCATATGTCTCACCATCAACGACTTAAAGCCGCTGACGCCTGGGGAGACGGGTACAGGGCGCTCGCGTGATGAGGGAGGTCCTTTGTCGCATTATTGTAGGTACTCCGTCTTAAATTTGGCATGCAAGTAGAGGCGACTGTCATTTTTGTCAAGTTACTAACATATCCACAGCACAACCGGTTTCTTTGGAACATACCAAGCTGCTGATAAGACAATGCTTGCGTAACTTTGTGGCTTCGGCGCTGGCACCGCATGCCAATATCAAACACAACACCCAGGCTTCGCTGCCTATTACGATGCCCCAGAATGGACCCGGGAGGCCACATGCCTTCCCAGGCGATAATGAAACCCAAGAGCCCAGTCTTTTTACCCCCGAGCTCTCCGAGAGCCCATTCCTTGAGACACCCAGCTCATTCCCCAACCCCAGCTTACTCCCACCGAGATCATACTCGACATCATATCCTGAACAGCGTCCTAGAATGGAAGGGCTCTTGAGGCAACAGGATCGGCAGGGTAGCAACGGGTCAGGCCATGAGCTTGATCCCAAGAAGATGTTTAAGCCGCTTGAAGACTACTTGTTCACTTGCTTCACGTCCTATCGCTGCTTGCAGTTTTCTTTCGGGGGCCCACGGGGATTAAACTCACAAGCCCGTCACGTGGATGATACTCGAAGACGAACCCCTGAACGGGCTCAAGATCGTCAGGCAGAGCCACGGCATGTGCGATCACACAGCCGCTCACATAGCAAAGTCTCGTCGGCAGCCGCTGAAGAACCAATAGCAGAACTTGACGCCAAATTGCTATTGTTAGGTGACTTTGCCGAAAATGGCTCTTGGTGGACTGGTGGCCAGGATGAGGTTCCCCGTAGAGGATCTGCGGCGGGGATCCGGACGGATGCGATAGCGACTGCCCCGACGCCGGCAACCAAATCACCCGGGGTTGACTGGTCGGAGATGGAGGAGTGGTACAACACCGTCATAAACGCCGCGCAACCCTGGAAGGCTGTTTACGATGGAATGGTCGCGGGTGGTCAGCTCAGCCCAGCACCGGAGGCAGACCTACGACGATTGGAAACACAGATATTGGCGGGACAAGAACATGCCCAGCGCACTCTCCTCAAGGCTACCGAAACACTACTGAAGCGACCTGGACGCCCATTGACTGACCCGAGCGATCTGAGGTTTCTCTTGCTTATCCTGTCGAATCCGCTCCTCGCAGCCAGATGTCGCAGGTTCACAGGACACTACGGGCATCCTTATGAAAAGGACAGGGGTGAAGGTGGTAGCAGTTGGAGTGATATACCTCGCGGTACGGGACCCGCGTCTGGGCAACATTCAGGGATTATAAAGCGGATTCTGGGGTTAATGTCAAACTCTTCGAACGACTGCCACAATCAGCTGGTGGCTTGGCTGGCGAGGTTTCCCGAGTCTCGGTTCACAGACTTTAAAGATTTTGTCAGCGGATTCATGGCTTATCGCCTGAACCGGCAGAATGAAAAGAAACACGACGTCAAATTCGATGTGACGGATGGTTTAATACCCAATGTTTCGGCTGGCCGTTCGGCAGCAACACTCCACGCAGCCCTGGGTCCATCTTCAGGTTCGGGCAAGAAGCAAAAGGAAAAGCCAAAGAAGACAATAGTGTACGATGACTGGCAGGTTAAGGCAGCCGCCCGCGTCATGACGCTAATCTTCTCTGCAAACAACACACACTATTCACGTCGCAATCCACAGGACCAGGGATTCTCACATCTAAATGCAGATTCGATGAGGGCAAAGGGTCGGGTACACGCCCGTGGTCAGCTTTTGCCCACATCGGACTTTTACATGGCGTTGCTAGACGATTCGGAACTGACGCAAGACTTTGAGGCATGGGAGACTAAGCGCGCAAAGTTTTCATTCTGTCAGTATCCATTCCTGCTGTCTGTGTGGGCCAAAATTCAAATCCTGGAGCACGATGCCAAGCGCGAGATGGACAAGAAGGCGAGAGATGCCTTTTTCAACAGCATAATGAGCAGGCGGTCTTTCGATCAGTATCTGTACCTCAACGTGCGCAGAGACTGCTTGGTGGAAGACAGCCTGAAGGCGGTAAGCGAAGTGATTGGCAGCGGCGGCGAGGATATCAAGAAAGGCCTGAGGATCACATTTAGAGGCGAGGAGGGTGTTGATGCCGGCGGGTTGAGGAAAGAGTGGTTTTTGCTACTCGTCCGGGAGGTCTTTAACCCGGATCATGGTGAGTTTTACAGCAATCGTTGGCCCGATGAAAACGAGAAAGGAAAGCGGAAGCACGTGCTAATTAATCACTGTTGTGAGCAAACAGGTCTCTTTGTCTACGATGATGATTCACACTACTGTTACTTCAACCCTAACTCTTTCGAGACATCGGACCAATACTTTTTGGTGGGAGTCGTGTTTGGTCTTGCGATTTACAACTCGACAATTTTGGATGTTGCATTCCCGCCATTTGCCTTTCGCAAACTACTCGCGGCCTCACCGCAGCCATTGGGGACGTCGCCGGCACACTCCCGACCCCCGATGACCTACACTCTAGAAGACCTGGCCGAATTTCGCCCGATGTTGGCTAAGGGCCTGCGGCAGTTGCTCGAGTTTGAGGGCGACGTGGAGGAAACCTTTTGCTTGGACTTTGTGGTTGACGTGCCAAAGTATGGATCAGTCGAGCGGGTGCCGTTGTGCCCAGGGGGTGAGAGGCGGGCGGTGACAAACGCAAACCGGAGAGAATACGTCGACCTGCATGTTAGATACCTCTTGGACACGGCAGTGGCGCGGCAGTTTGATCCGTTCAAGCGCGGCTTCTTCACTGTTTGTGGCGGCAATGCGCTTTCGCTGTTCCGGCCTGAAGAAATTGAGCTTCTTGTGAGGGGCTCCGAGGAGACCCTGGACGTGGTCAGCCTCAAGTCTGCAGCTGAATACGAAGGCTGGAGGAGAAATAACAAGAAACGGCTGGAGGAGTCCTCGACATCAGGTGGTGATGGGAGCGAAGTGGCTGAGGAGGTGCCAACGCTTCGCTGGTTCTGGGACAGCTTCAAGAGGGCATCACCAGAGGACCAGCGGAAACTACTCATCTTCATCACGGGCAGCGACAGGATACCCGCCATGGGCGCGGCCAGCCTCAGCATCAAGATTTTGTGCCTGGGTGACGACTGCGACCGGTACCCGACGGCGAGGACATGTTTCAACACACTAGCGCTGTGGCGGTATGAGAGCAAGGAGAAGCTGGAGCGAATGCTGTGGGGGGCCGTGTTTGAGAGTGAGGGTTTTGGGCTTAAATAAGGCAGCAGTGTATATGTTTAGTGTACTATTGTTGTAATTTGGCTACATTGCCTTCACCTGGTCGTCGGATGCTTCCTGTTGGGTTATGGTAGTATCGACTGGTGGTATATCGTCTGCTGCTTTGTAAGGCTTGAATCAAGGTCGCACTCACGTAGCTCATGTAGTCCTTGCACCAGCTGAACAGAGTACCTCAGGTGTGATGATTTGATATTACAGGCGAAAGCGGCTTTCTTTCTACTCCACTCGTATCATATTCGTGACACTCGACCAGATTCACTGGTCCCCTTCTATATTTCTGGTTCTCATTTCCCTTTTTGTACAAGACTTTTTTTGTGTTTGTTTTCAAACAAAAAAAGCCACCCCCATCACAACTTCAACCCTTCCGTGTTGGTTATGAGCCTTTTCTATCTCACTCACTCACACGAATAAAAACTTTACATCTCCTTGGCGGCCGCCTTCATCTCGGCCGCCTCGCGCTTGACCCTGTCCAGCGCAGCCTTCTCCAGCTGCTGCTGCTCTCTAAACTTGATCTGCACCTGCCTGTCGACCTCTGCCTGGGCCACCATGGCGTCCAGCTCTGCCTTTTCGGCCAGCTCCTGCGCCGTCGGTCCGGGAGCGGGCTTGGCTCCAGTCTTGACCAGCAGCTGCTTGAGGATGGCCTTGGCCTTGAGCTTGGTCGCGTCGATGGTCACGACCGTCTCGTCCTCGAGCGGCGGTGGGGCCGGACTGGAGCCGTCGGTGGCGGATTTCATCTCGGCGATCTGCTGCGGCTGCGAGGCCTTCCGGGATGGCGTGGTGGTGGTGGTGGTCGTGGTCGTCGGTGTGCGCAGGTAGATGGATAGCAGCGCCGGCTTGGGATCCTCGGGCGTGTCGGGCAGCCGGTTCAGGATCATGGGCACGGCGGGGTTGTGGTATTTTAGTTGCGGGAGGTAGTGCCTCCAGAATTTCCTGGTAGGTTGGAGGGTCTGTTAGTTGTTATGCTGGGAGGGAATAGACATCGCAGGACGGGTGGTGGTTTTACCTTGGTCCCAGCTTAGCTAGACTCCTGGTCATGGGGAACTCAAAGTGCAGGCGCGAGATCTCCGGCGGCAGCTGGGCAGCGCCGGGGCCATGTCTTATGCTGTAGAGCTTCTGTTGCGAGTGGATGGGAGGTTAGTTGCGTTCATCGGCGTATTGGGAAGTGCGATTGGCGGGAAGCCCTCAACAGGAAGAGAGAGAGAGAGAGAGAGAGAGAGAAAAGAAAAAAAGGACATACTCGCTTCAATACATTCATACGGCGAATGACTGATACCATTTTGACTGATTTGTGGGCTGCGGGCTGCTTACCGCGCCACTATTAAAGGGAAAAAAGGAATGTCGGTGGGAATCGGGGGTTAGCAAATGCAGCGGGAGTCCCAGCGGTGGTGTTGATTCGGGGCCGTTCAAACTGGAAAGCTCGACGTCAAAAGTCGTTCCGCGGTCGCGTCCGTTTTTTTTCGGAGGACAGGGGTTAACTTGGGTCTGGCTAGAGTGGGAGTGGGGACCAACCGTTCGGGAGGGGCTCCGATTGGAGAGTACAGTCACAAACTCTGCAGGGGTTGTGGGGTTTGCTGTGGTTTTTTTTTTTTTTTGGATGGAAAGTTAATGAGCGACAGGCAGTAGGTAGGACAACCTTTTTTTTCTCTTGTCATGAATCTATGTAAAACTACCAGTATTAATGTAAAAATACTGTCTCCCCTTTTCATTCAACTTTACTCTCAAACACGCATCATACAGTCCTGTTCACTCCTTACAGGCTGTTCCGGGTAATGCAGTCAATCCGCTATCTTAAAGCTTCCCTTCGCTCAAGTAGCAGGAAGACAACGACGCTACTGTTCGAAGCTCCGCCGATATTTCTATGTCCAGCAGTTCGTGGCTTTGTTTCTAGCTCGGTCCAGCTTGTAAATCCTTCACCATGTCGTCGCAGCCCTCTTAGGCCCAGCCAAATCTTGCGCCTTGAAGCACCAAATACTTCTGTCACCCAAGAAATTGATCATCAAGATCCCCCCACGGAGGGAACAACACCTTCCGATCCAGCATCTAGAGCCGTTGAGCTTGGTCTGCCGATACAATGCACAGGTTGTGGCGCCTTCACCCAGTTTTTAGACCCTGACCGCGCCGGCTATTTTAGTCCCGACAGGACAGACGTCAAGAAGAGTCTTGGCCTGGTACCACCACCCACCGCACCGCGAGAGCGGACGGAAGACGAGGTCGTCGAAGATGTCAGCAAGCAGGTTGACATGGAGCGCCTGCGCGCCATGGGCATCGATGTCGACTCGCTCTTTGCCAGGTCCGACAGGTACGAGCCGGCGCCGTCCAAGACGCCGACGTGCGACCGCTGCCATAACCTGGTCCACCACTCCAAGGCAGAGCCCATCGCCCACCCGAGTGTAGACGCCCTGCGCGAGACCATAGAGGAGACCCCGTACAAGTACAACCACGTCTACCACGTCCTCGACGCCGCCGACTTCCCAATGTCGCTGCTGCCGCGCGTGCGGGAGCTGCTCGACATGATGCCGCTGCGCTCGCGCAACAGGCGCGCCCGCCACGGCCGCTACTTTGAGGACCGCAAAATAGAGATGAGCTTCATCATCACGCGCTCCGACCTCCTCGCCCCCAAGAAGGAGATGGTAGACCGCATGATGCCCCTTCTGATCGAGACGCTGAGGGACGCCCTCGGGCGCTCGGGGAGGAACGTCAGGTTGGGCAACGTCCGCTGCGTTAGTGCTAAGCGCAATTGGTGGACGAAGCAGCTGAAGGAGGAGATTTGGGAGAGGGGCGGCGCCGGGTGGATGGTAGGCAAGGTCAACGTTGGGAAGAGCCAGCTGTTCGAAGCGGTTTTCCCCAAGGGCAGGATGGAGTCTGGCAGTGGGACCAAGGAGGCCGCCACGCCGATCGAGGTCAAGCTCCCCCCTAAGCAAGTGGCTGCCGATGGCGGCATTAGTCTGATCGAGCAGGCCAAGGCCGAGCTGGCTGGCCGGTCGACACTAGAGGCCGACGAGCTAGAGGGAGAAGACGACGACAACCTCGACGAGTTTTCTCTTCTGCCGCCCCAGCGCCCGGAAACCAACTACCCCGACATGCCTGTGGTGTCGTCGCTTCCCGGCACGACCGCCTCGCCCATCCGCGTCCCCTACGGCAACGGGCGTGGCGAGCTGATCGACCTCCCCGGCCTGGAGCGCTCGCTCCTGGACCGACACGTCCTCCCCGAGCACCGTCACCTGTTGCTCATGAAGCGCCGCATGCGACCAGAGCAGCAAGTCCTCAAACCCGGCCGCTCCCTCCTCCTGGGCGGCTTCATCAGACTCACCCCTCGGACTGACGACCTTGTCTTCCTCACCTACGCATTCACGCCCATCACGGCGCACGTCACACAGACGACCAAGGCGATATCGATCCAGGGTCAGACGGGCGAGGTCAACGTCGAGAACATCTCGGTGCCCGGCACCAGCGAAAAAATCAAGCTGGCCGGCTCCTTCCCGCTCAAGTGGGACGTGACAAAACACCGCGCCGGACCCATCACCCGCAGGGACGCAGTCAATCTCAAGGTCGACCGCCTCCCCTACCGCGTGCTCTCGACCGACATCCTGATCGAGGGCTGCGGCTGGGTCGAGATCGTCGCCCAGGTCCGCACCAAGAACCTGTACAAGCCCCCGCCTCCCCCGCAGCCCAAGACGGTCGTGGACAGCAACGGCATGATCCAGAGCCTGGACCTTTCCGACGACCCGGCCGAGGCGCCAGACGACGGCAGGAGAAAAGCCGAAAGCGACGAGCCCAACTGGCCCATCATCGACGTCTACTCGCCCGAGGGCAAGTTTGTCGACGCCAGGAGGCCCTTCAACGCCTGGCTGTTGAACAAGGTCCTCGAGCCCAAGAAGGGTAGGCCCAAGAAGAGCATGATCGGTGACAAAAAGCGTAAGAAGGCTGCCGCGAGGGCGTTGAAGGAGGCGCAGGGCGGTGGTGGTGAAAGTGCTTCATTTTGATTGAATTTTGGGCTCTTTTTTTTTGTTGTTCTTAGTTTTTTTGTTCTTTGGCTGTAAAATCAAGATACCATGTATAACAAGGGCGGGTGTGTAAGCTAGTGGCGTTGCATGTATAAAAGAGGTTCGGAAAATAGAGTATATAATCAAAACATCCACAACATTATCTTGGTTGACTTGAGCATGAGGCAGAAGCTAATATCTTACATTTTCAACGACTCATGAATTTTACAGTTGACATCATGGCCTTTGTTTACCCAACTAGGGATCCTCTAGACTATGTGTAGACTAGGTGGCGTCCAGCTGAAATCCCTTTTCTTATCTCCCATTGCCCTTTGGGTCCCAGATTTGGTTTGAAAGCTGAAAGAATGAGGGGGAAAAGTACAAACAAAGTAAAACATGATCGATATCTCTTGAGTAGCTCACCCCACATTAGATTACTTGGTTACAGGAACGATGCCAATGTGTAGCAGCGGGTGCCTCAAGGCCCAGCAGCAGCTTTCGCGCACTTCAGCTCCTCCGCCTCCCAATCCTCGGAAAATTCCTCATCCCTGAGTTGACGAGATTCAGAATCGCCGCAACGATCGGAAATAGAGTCGTTGGCATATGCTGCGTTTCTCTTGCTGGCGCCACATTCACCGCAGGAATAGCACCGTATGTCAGTGGCGTCCAAGTCTGGGTCTTGAGTCTCTTCGTTTTCCTCCAAACAGCACGCAATGCGTTTCCTGCCGAGCATGCGGTGAAAATAATTCGCCAGCCCTACGGAAAATTCTGGGTGTGATCTCATGACCGGTTGGAGATTTTCCCACATTGACTCATCATTACGCATGCTGACGGCGAGGCGAAGCAAAGGCTCCCTCAAGGCGATGTGGGACTTTGTGTTGATTGTCTTTCCAAAGACATCATCCAGCATCCAGACTACAACATCGTGTCTCGCTTGGTACTGTTTTACTTCATTCTTGACAAGACCACGAACGTAAAGCTCCATACCGGGAACCTCATACTTGTCAGCCAACAAATAAGCCTTGTCCATTTTATAGGTTGTCAGCACCTGATTTGGTATTCGAGCGTTTCTCAGGTAGTACCTTCACAAGGGCCCAGAGGAGACAGCTCCTGTAAGAATCGTATGCGCTCCTGGTATCAGCTGAGGTTTTGTAAGCGTTTAAAGGTGACTTTCTCTGAGCAGGATAAGTAAGAAAGCTGGGAAGGTATTGTGAAAGAATGGTTGGCAAGATGGGTATCACTGATGAGTAGTAACTAAGGCAGGAAAAAAGGATATCTCATAATAGATGAGAATGAGAATGCAAGAAGTCTGGACAATTACCGCCACTTGTAGCAGAGATGTTCTCTGCAGCACCTTCGGAGTGCATCTGTTGTTTGAGGTTGAAGTTATGGACCAGCCCTTTTGCCGCAGAACTGAGAGCCAATGGCGGAAACTTCCCACCGTAGGTGTATTCGAGCAGTAAGTTCAAGATTGATGGGTCATCCTCGGGGAGTTGATGGTCTTGGTGTGTGCTTCCTATGGAAAGATTGGGATCACCATGTTGGTACCGAACAGAATCTCAATTAATGCAGCATATCTCGAGAACAGTTAGCTGGGGCTCGAAAGTGCAGCTAAAAGTATAGACTGTACGATGAAAATAGTAAAAGACCTGTCGGAAAAGGTGGAGGGTATGACAAATAGGTGTGTGGATGTTAAACAAAAGAGTCGGTTTGATGTCTCATAGCAAAAGAGAATATACAGTAAATATGGGCTGCTGATAATACACTGAAGTTACCGCTTGCATGCACTTTTGAAGAAACCAGGCTGTGCTGACAGCATTGTGCGATGTACATTGAATATTTTGTTTCCACAGATGAAGGTCAGATCGGGGTGCTCCCCAGTTAGGAAGATAGATCGAAGACTTTCGAAAAACATGCTTGGATAAGACATCTTCTGTGAATTCGTAATGCAGACAGTGGGTGAGGCACTACGGCAGTTGATGGTTGCGTTGGCTATAGCTTCGATGTGAGAGATTTCGTGCCAATGAATACTCGGACCTGGACAGACGACGCGTAGAAACTAATAGTGGGTTAGGTACAACAGAGGTCGCATACGCACGCGGAGGGTTGTTGACGTGCAACTGTAACTGCAGGTTCCCGGCAAAATTGTATAGCGTTTGGGTTGTACTTCTTTATGGCTGCTGCATATGCAAGAGAGGCAGCTAACGCAGGTAGCCGTGGGAAAAGAGAAATACTGATGGCACAACATCAAAGGGACAAACAAACAAAAAGGTAGTGCAGAGCCAAATCTGGTTGGGCTGAGGCTGGGTTGAGTGGTTTAAAAGTCAAGTCGCCCTGGGTTTTGCGAGTGCCTGCCCTTCTTGCTCAAGTTTCTCAGATGCCCCTCAGATTGCTATCAGATTCTGATCAGCCCCCTTTTCAAAACGTCTCTGGCAACAAGGCAGCCCAATGCCTTGGAAAATCCCGCTGATGTCTCCAGAGTCGTCTTCGACTTTCCATCATCCGGCCAGGTGCCACCTCCCACAAGGTCATTGTAACAGCCATGACAAACACGCAGCTTTGTGCCATGCTTGGACTCCCAGGTCTTTTGAGGTAGAGTCCGTTGTTCACCTAAGGATATCTTCTTCTAATACATTGACTTGTTTCTTGTCACTTGTTTCCTGTGCACAATCAAAACCGTATTTGACCTTCGTCTTATCCAACATCTCAACAACGGCAACGCAAGCCACTCCAAAGAAAGCCATAGGCAACAGACAACCATATGATCCAACATATCAATCGGCTTTCTTCAGTATCTTGAGGCTGCTTGCAGACACAATTCCTATCATTCTTTTCCTTGCTTTCTTTGATTCAATACCGAACCGAGAAAGCATTTGTCTCAACATAACACCTGCCTTCCCTTTCTGTCCGCCAAGTCATTATGAGCAGTTGCTAGACCACCCATCCTTCCTCATTCTACAAGCTTGACCTAGATTGTTCTCGAAAAAGTGTCAAGGAAGGCGCAACCTGCTGACAACTGCCACATTCTAAAATTCAAGTGGCTATCACTAAGGAAAGAGAAAGATTGCGTCCCAGGCTTGCAGCAAGCATACAAAATGGAAGTGACGAGGCCCAGCTACGCAGCAACCGCAACAGCAGCTTCGGCCAACAAGGGCAACATAATTCCAGAGTCCAGCGTCGTCTCGACCACCGTACCTGGTGCTCCCCTCGGCGAAAATCAAATCGACTGTCCAGCCAAGGACTATGACGACGATTCGGACGAGCCGGATTCGGGCATTATCACCATCAAACCCCCTTCTCCTGCGTCCATTGCCCAGCTCCCACCCCTAGAGGAGGAGTCGTCTGCCAAGATGCCTCCTGGAAAGAGACTCCCTCCGCCGAAGAGGGACACGGAGGTCAGTGAGCTTCTAACTCTACCGCAGAGAAATGAACTCGTGGCCCTGATCACAACCATAACGGATGCCATGAGGGACAACGTTACGCGGAGCTTCGACTTTCCCTCAATATTCCTCGCTGGAGACGCAAATGCCCCGAATGCGAAGGGTTTGAAGATGCTCCCTCCTATTTTCGACATGATGGGTCTTAAGATTGATCGCATGGGTAATGCTCGGCCATCACCCAGAAGCCGCCACAAACGCAGCCAGGATGCTGCTAAGCTCGCACCTCTTTTGCATAATGGGATGAAACCCCTTACCCCAACCTTGGACAACCTCAAGAAAGATGCCCTCACCAACGTTCGTCGTTGGCAAGCCGCCGTCACCAAGCGAGTATCTGAGCTCGTGGTTGCGCGTACGGGACCCGGCACCCACCCTCATCCCAGCGCTCCCAATACCCTAGCAAAAACCGCCTTTAAGGGTGGCCCTAGCACAGCCAAGGCGGGCGCAGGACCAGGAGTTACAAGGCCTATGAAGCAGCCTGATGGCATGTATTCCATAAGACTCATCCAGTCACTTTCGTACTTCAGAACACTAACAAACCTAGATTCGCAATCCTCCACAATCATAGATGCGGACGCTGTGCTCCAGCAGCTCTACGCCCCGGTAGTTACCGGCCTCTCGACTCTGCCAATGGCAAAGAGACGCTTGATCCTCCACTCAATGCTGATGCTTCTGCTCTCTCTCGACACTTATACAGCATATTCAAGAAGTTTGATGCTTTACCTTGCTACATCTTTGCAGGTTCCCCCTCACATGCTTGGTGGAGACGAGGTACGTGTCGCCAACGGACTGTCCCGCCTTGCTTTTGATATTTGCATTGAGGATTTGCAGATTCCCAAGAGAGCCGATGAAAAGAGGGATATGCGACGAATGCGGGCAGAGACTGCGAATGGAGGCCTGCTTCCACCCCTGGCAGCAGCCGGCTTCGGTTCGACCCAGGGCGGTGGTGCCAGCATCAGCCCTGCCACTGCGAACGGCCTACTCGGGCCCATGGCTTATAACAACATGGTGGTCGGCACCCTCTTCGGTATTTACGGGACCCGAGGCGCCGGTAAGATGATCGAGTCCTACACCAAGGACGTGTCTGATTTTGCATTTTTGCCCCTTTACCCAACTTCAGAACCTGAGTTCAGGGGTGCGCGAGAGGTCGGTGTCGAGAATCGCAGACTGCGAGCTGTCCTCTGCGTAAATGGATGGGTGACGCACATCAATGAGCTTACAGAGATATGGGAAGTATTTGGTTCGCAAGGTGAAGTCTATTCACTGCGGTGGGAGGCGGATTTGCTCGTCAGCATGGGCAAGGCGCTGGTGACAGTGGCACGTAGCAGGGCCTGGTCGGAAACAAAACGGGATTTTGCTGCTCGCCAGAGTAGTTCTCCTCGTTCAACAGCTTTCCAGACGCTGAGCAACGCCACAGTATACGCCAGCCTCGGCAACAAGACATGGCTAGAGCAATGGCCACCTTCTCTGCTCAAGCTCAGCAAGATCGTCGACAACATCTGGGGCAATTGCATGGTGAGGGCAGATAAAACAGGCTCAGTGCTCGCAGAGGCTCTGATGAATCACGTCCAAGGCGAGCGCGGTGTCACTCTCGTTGGATACAGTCTCGGCGCGCGGGTCATCTACAACTGCCTGATGACGTTAGCGGAGCGGCGCATGCTGGGAATCGTCGAGAACGTGGTTATGATGGGCGCACCAATCCCATCGGACAGTCGAGTATGGTCTGTTCTCAGAAGTGCTGTTTCGGGTCGCTTGGTCAACGTCTACTCGGAGAACGACTATATGCTCGCCTTCTTGGTCCGACATGGGTGCGTCCAGTTCGGTATAGCAGGCCTGCAATGCATCGAAAAGCAGAACGGCGTGGAGAATGTCAACGCCAGCGCATTGATCACCAATCATCTGCGGTACCAGTATACAGTCGGCACTATCCTTAAGAATCTCGGCTGGGAAGACATTGATGGAGCGGTTGTCGTGGCTAAGGAAGAGGAGTTGAGGGTTCTGGAGGACAGTATCTATTATGATAACCGGATGCAGAGGTACAATGATCAGCTCGCCACCAAGCAGAGGGAGGAGGCTGCGGTAAGGGAGGCTGCGGCCAAGCAGTCTGCAATGGCCAAGGGGAATGGTTCAACGGTGCCTTCGAACACACCCAAAAAGAAACAGCCGGCGAGTCGAATTCCAGGTTCCAAGAACAGGAAGAAAAACTAAGAGACGGCTGAACAGCACGATGGAAAACAAGAAGAAAAAAGAACGAAAAAAAAGGGACATGAATTTGTTGCATTATATTGGGCGTCGCATGGAACGGAGCACAAACAGCATTTACAACTGAGACGCAATGGAGACAAGCTTTGCATTATTTGTCTATTTGTTTGCGGATGGCGTTAGTTTGCATCTGCCCATAGCATTTTACGGGGCGTACAGGAAGAACAACCAGATGGGCTTGGGTGTTTTCGATTTCACTTACGGTATCTTTGGTCGCTGAACCACGATTAACATTTATTCGTGACTTTGTGGTTCCGCCGCGGCTTCGCCCATGTAATTACTAAAAATGAGGACGCAATAAATATTTTTGGACGGAGGACATGCCTACCAACCTCTTCACATATTCGATGCTATCCTTCAAGTTTCCTGTTTCGCGGAAGAGCTCTTCACAACGAAATACTGTCCAGCCCGACGCTTTGCAGTTCCGAGGACGTCCCAACCTGGTTCCCCATCTCTACTGACCAGGCCAGCCTCCGCAACATTCGTAGTGGCGGCAGTCGCTTTCAGCCTCCTGGGCCTCCCAGCACGACCGATAGGCCTCTCACTCTGGAGAACCTCAGCCAGTTGGTCGAGCGTGACGGTCTGCTCCCTACGGCCGGCGGCGGTCTCATCCCGGATGGCAGATAGGGGAGCGACCCCAGTGGTGTCGACGGCTTGTATGGCGCGGACAAAGTGCAGCTGGGACTGAAGGGTGCGGGTGAGGGACTCGAGCGTGGAAGGGGTGGTTGGGTTGGGGAGGGCGGAAAGGGAGTGTAGGTGGGTTAGTTGGGAGGGGGATATTGTGGTTGATGATGGTTCTGAGGAGCTTGTGGTTGGTGGGAGGAGAGAGCGAACAGACCAAGTTGGGCGGGAGAGGAGAGCTTTGAAGTCTGTTTTTTGTTGCTGCTGTCCTATTGATGAGGACGATAATGATGATGAGACCGTTCCCAGTTGACGCGTTGTGATGCACGCTGTTGAGATCTTTTGTTGTTGGCGCAAAGCCTTGCTTAGGCGTGAGCCGACTCTGCTTGAATTGGTCATTTCTTTCTTGAGATGAAAGCCGTGAGAGTATTACGGTGGAATATAAATTAACGTATGAAACGATGAGATGGCATCTGTTTAATTAACTGTATTAATGATGGTATTTTCATCGCAGCAGAACAAGACGCCCGTGATTTCAAACACCAAAAAAGGAACCCCTGCTTTGTCCATGCCGACAAAAGTGGACCGTAGACCCTGGCCGCGTGCTCTCCAGCGCCGCCGCTGCCCGCCGTTGAAGCTGCCCCACATACCAAACCTCCAACCGCAGTAGCGTGTTCACTGACGTAGTATCTGTTAGAGTAGCCGCTCCTCAGACTCGATCTGACACCTCCACCCTTGAGATATATACAATACATCGACACGTCGCAAAAACCAAAGGACACGCCTTTCCACCAGAGATTACAAAACTCCAACGAAATACAACACCAAAACACTTTACAAAATGGCCGAAGATCCCCGCGCGCTTCTGCAAAAGGTTGGTTATACCATCGAACACGCAAAAGCCCAACAACCCCGCCTTTCAAACGACAAAAGGGTTCAGATTTGCTGATATGCGAGAACGGAAAACGAAAAAACCCTCTCGGATGATAGGCAGACAAAGCGCTAGCAAGCGCCTCGGGCGGTTTCAGCTTCTTTGGCGGAAAGGAGGAGAAGCTGCAGACGGCGGCCGACTACTACATACAGGCGGCGAATGCATTCAAGATGCAAAAGTCTGGTACGTTTTGCCTTGTCGCCTTGACACATTTTCTATGGCAAGACGTTCACACATACAAAATCATGAAAAATACCTGACGCTCGGTGGCAAACAACACCGAAACAAACAGAGAGGGAAGCTGGTCAGACATTTGAGAAGGCGGCGCAGATCCAGAACGGCAAGCTGAACGAGCCCGACGACGCGGCCAACACGTACGTCGATGCCTTCAAGGCCTATCGCAAGACGAGCCCCGAGGATGCTGCCAGGTGTGTCGAGATGGCGATCGCACAGTACTGCAGAAAGGGCAACTTCAGGCGGGCGGCGACCTTCAAGGAGAACGTGGGCGAGATGTTTGAGGTCGAGGTCGGAGATCTGAAAAAGGCCATGGAGGCGTACGAGGCTGCTGCTGGATGGTATGAGGGTGATGGAGCTGCTGTGTGAGTTTTGCCACTTGGTTCCAGGCTGGGCGATACAGGGAGGAATGACTTTTTGCGCGCGCGCGCACTAACACAAACACACATTAGACTGTCAAACAAGCTTTGGCTCAAGGTGGCCGACATCGCGGCGCTGGACGCTGACTACTACAAGGCGATCGAGGCGTACGAAAAGGTCTCGCAGGCGTCCATCAACAACAACCTGATGAAGTACTCTGTCAAGGACTACTTCCTCAAGGGTGGTCTGTGCCACCTGGCCACCAAGGACATGGTCTCGGCGCGCAGGGCGCTGGAGAAGTACACCGAGATGGACCCGACGTTCCCCAGCACGCGCGAGTACAAGCTACTGGCCGACATTTGCGAGAGCGTCGAGGGCAACGACAGGGAGAAGTTCGAGGACGACCTGGTTGCGTTTGACCGCATGACCAAGCTAGACAAGTGGAAGACTACGATATTGCTGCGGATCAAGGAGCAGATCGAGGAGGCGGATAATGAGTTTGCTTGATTTGTAGGCGTGTTGACATTATTTTGTTGATATTTATTTTATTTGTTTATTTAGGAAGCCCCCTTATCAAGCAACTCACCTTTTTCGGGACGCCCCACTCAGTATAAACATAGATGGAAACGTCAGACAGTGGACGTAAATAAGGTACCAATAGAAATTCGCGCCGCCGCCGTGTCAAAGGTGATTTCACAACCACACATTGTCACCACCCAAACGTCTATATCAACGATTTGGGCCTAAAGGAGGCTATTCCCAACCCAATCACAGCTACAATCGCGGCCGCACTGCAGCAACGCACTATGGCCCGAATAATTCCCCAACCCACCAGGAGCCAGAGCCTGCCGTTATCTGTTGGGGAGGTTATACAATTTTGAAGCTGGTTCTTTCACCAGAAGACTGTTTGATAAGGGGGTCATAAATAAGATAATCGAAGCCGTTAACATCCTGACATCTTTATATATATTCTTCTCCTTCTCCCGGTCCGGCTTAACTTGTAGCGTTGGTGTGAAAACATTGCACCTTCCACTCTCATTCTTGACTTGAGCTACAGTTAAGTGTGATCTTTTTTTTTTTTTTTTTTTTTTTTTTTTTTTTTTTTTTTTGAATTTAGCATGTCGGTTTTTATCGGTCGTGTTGATGCCGCTGGTATGATTTCTCATGTAGATTTCCGACCTCTTTTTTTTCTTTCTATTATTCTATTTCCCCATAATGCAATGAGGAAGCAGTCTCACTGATAAATAAACTTACTCTTTAGCAGCTTTCTCGGCTTTGAAGTTGGGATGACTGGGCTGTCAGCGACTCGAACAACGATGAACTAAATGATGAAAGGGGTCACTTGAATTTGGTAGTTGATGCAGGGTAGTTGAACTGATTATGTACCTTAGTCTATCCACCCTACCCTGCAGCCCGTGAAAGTCCACCGTGCAATTTTTGGTCCCTGGTCTAAAATGATCTGATGGCTTATCGCTAGCCCCGCTCCGACCCGATAAGGAACTTTTTTTTTGGTCCCCCGCAAAACTATGTGCGGCCGATTCGCGGTATACGGCGAAATATTTCCAAGTCGGTCAATTTGTAGCTTGCGATCTGGAGAGCGGACTTCGCAACACCGCACAATCAACTGCTCGCCTGATTTACTTGGCACGTAGTCAAGATGGCGACTCTTGCGGAGAAACTAGACAAGATCCGGGCTCCGAATCTCGAGAGCCAACGAGCGGTATGTGGGCATTGTGCTTTCACCAGTCGGCACTTATAGCAAGTGTGAAAAAAAAAAAAAAAAACACTAAAAAAACTGACAAAATCTTGGTTGGTTACAATACAGACTCGGGTTGTTCTCGCAGCCATAGACGAAACCCTCAAGGAACAAAAACAAGAACCGACTGCTGCTGGATATTTTGCGGTTCTTCTTAGCCTTCTAGGCCGTGCAGCCTCGGGCGAGAGCATTGCTGAAGACCGCGCCATTTCTCTCGTCTACCTCCTCGACGTTGTTGCACCATTTGTCGCGCAGCCTCTTCTCCGCGCAAAGTTCACCACAATTTTCACACAAATCGCCCCGGCGCTCGCCAGACAAGATGCGCCGGCTCCGCTCCTTCGGCCGTCCATCGGCTGCCTCGAAACCCTGTTGCTAGCCCAGGACTCTGCATCATGGAACATGACGGTGACCCAGATCAGCCCGCGAAGGGCCGTGGCTGGGTTGTTGAACCTGGCGCTGGACCACCGGCCAAAGATCCGGAAGCGGGCGCAGGATGGCCTGCGAAACGTACTCAAGAACCCACCTCCGAGTCCATCACTCGACCACCCGGCGGCAGACATGTGTGCCGAGTTTGTCATGACGACCCTGAAGGACAAGACGGCAGCGTCGCGGAGCGAGAAGAAGGCAGCACAGTCTGCGCACGACCCGGATCTGATCCATGCGCTGCAACTCACCAGGTCGATTGCATCTGCCTGTGGTGGTTGGCCCAGCAAGAAGATCGAGCCCCTGTGCGAGTTGCTGCTGGGGATTGCCAGGAGCGGAAACGACCACCTTACCATGGCCGTCTTTGACGTCTTTGAGATGATATTCGAGGGAATGGCGGACGAGGTTGCTCGCGCAAAGATGCCGCGACTTTTGGAGATCATTACTGAGCTGCACCCTTCGGCTAACGACACCCAGCTCCTGCCCCCGTGGATTGCCATTCTTTCCAGGGCGTACGATGTGTCTGCACAGATGGAGCCGACCGAGACATTCCAGGCTCTCCCCGAGGTTTTTGCTTCTACTGCAGAGTACCTGGACTCACATTCGGAGAACATCCGGACTTCAGCATCCGAATGCCTGGTCTCATTCCTGGCAAACTGCATTCCGTCCGAAGTCATTCTGGAGCCATCGATATACGACGAAAAGGTTCTGGAAAAGCTAGCCAAGACTGTGGAGGGCCTTCTCAGTGTCAAGTACCAAGCG
This sequence comes from Pyricularia grisea, assembly GCF_004355905.1. Lineage (NCBI taxonomy): Eukaryota > Fungi > Ascomycota > Sordariomycetes > Magnaporthales > Pyriculariaceae > Pyricularia > Pyricularia grisea. Next base: position 591,060 of record NW_022156719.1, on the reverse strand, counting down.
GCATGGCCTCAGACTTTTACAGTAATCGGTGCCATGTTCGACTCACTGAGGTGGAGGACTAACCCACTTCTCGTCAATGTCGTCAAAGTTGTTGGTGACCTTCGAAGCAGCGATGCCTTCCTGGGCAAGAAGGAAGCTGACGAGCTGTTGGGCAAGGCCATCAGGGCTATGGGCCCGGAAGCCGTTCTGGGTGCGCTGCCCTTGAATCTAGCCCGGCCAAGCAAGGACCAGCCTGGTCGCGTTTGGCTGCTTCCCCTCCTGCGTGACTACACAACAAACACAAATCTTGCACACTTTAGGAAAGAGCTCGTTCCCCTTTCGGAGCTCATGTTCCAGAAGGTCTTGGACAACGGAGACGCCGAGAAGACAATGGCTATCAAGATCTACGAGACTGTGGTCCAGCAGATATGGTCCTGTCTGCCTGGATACTGCGATCTGCCCCTGGATCTGCAAGAGTCTTTTGATAATGCGTTTGCCGAGCAACTGTCCAACCTCCTCTACCAACAGGTTGAGCTTCGACTTGACGTGTGCAGAGCTCTAAGAACACTGGTTGAGTCCAATCAGGCTATAGCATCAATAGAAGGCCCTGACGATTTGCTGCTTCAGAGCCGCTTGTCCCAAGCTCAGGCCAAGAAGAATCTTGAGTACCTCGGAAACACTGCGGGCAATTTCCTCGCCGTGCTGTTCAACGTCTACAGCCAGACATTACCACAAACCCGCGGACCGATTCTTCAGACCATCAACGCATACCTTAGCATCACACCCGCAAAGGAGTTGGAAGAAACATTCGACCGCCTGTGCAAGATGCTTGCCACCGAGCTGGAGGAGGCTGCTGGCAAGCCAGCTGGGCAAAAGACCCAAGATAGCGGGGACAAGGTACCATCAGCGACGCACACCTTTATGGATCTCGTCGTGACCATGTCGATTTACCTTCCCCGGACAAGTTTCACGGCCTTGTTTAACATGGCCTCTATAGTAGTCTTCAAGAACGAGGACCCACAGCTACAGAAAAAGGCCTACAAGCTGATCCCACGACTCGCTGAATCTCCGATTGGTCAAGAGGCACTCAAGGAGCGTCACCAGGAGCTCCAAGCCCTCTTGTTATCCAGTGCGGAGAAGGTATCGGCCCCAGCAAGGCGTGAGAGACTGGCCGCAATCAGCGCCCTCCTGCCTTTCATCCCCGCCACTTCATTACACTTTATTCCGTCCATAGTACCCGAGGTCATCATTGCATGCAAAGAACATAACGAACGTGCAAGGAATACCGCGTTCGACTTGCTTATTCAGATCGGGCAGATTATGGTGGCAGAGAAGGGTACGACAATCGACAATAGCAAGGTGGCGCACATGCCAGACGATGCACCGCCTGCTACGGCAAGCATTGAGGAGTTCTTCACCATGCTGGGCGCCGGATTGGCCAGTCATACTCCGCATGTCATGTCGGCCTCTGTGACTGCCATTACGCGTGTTCTGTTTGAGTTCCACACTGAAGTCAGCCAGGAAACGCTTGATGATGTCGTCAAGACTGTCGAGCTGTTCCTCACGTCAAACAACCGGGAACTGGTGAAGAGCATATTGGGATTCGTCAAGGTGTGCATCACTAGCCTGCCCGTGGACATGATGATGCCCCGGCTTCCTTCGCTCATCCCGTGCATCATGACGGCAAGTCACGAGCACAAAGGTCACTTCCGGTCCAAGGTCAAGCACATCATGGAGAGGCTGGTCAGGAGATTTGGATTCGACACTGTCAACAAGTATACCCCTGAGGCAGACAAGAAGCTCATCACGGGTATCAGGAAGACCAAGGAGAGGAGTAAGAAGAAGAAGGAGGCTGCCAAGGAGAACGGCGAAGATGTCGACGATGGCGCGCACGGCAAGAGGAGAAACCAGTTCGAGAGCCAATACGACGAGGCGTTGTTCGACAGCGACGAGGAGGATAGCGGCTCGGATGATTCGGATGATGACATGACCCGAGGCCGCGGCAAGGGCGGCAAGGGCGGCAAGACTTACATCGTTGAGGACGAGGATGAGCCGCTTGATCTGCTTGGCCGCAGCGCTTTGGCCAAGATATCATCCACGAAGCCGCTCAAGATGCGTAAGGCGGGCAAGACAAAAGCCAAGACCGACATGGATGGCAAGTTGATCTTGGGCCGTGATGACGATGACGACAAGATGGAGACCGAGGATCCAGCGGAGGCTGAGGGTGGCGGCGTGGACGCCTACGTAGCTGCGCTCAAGGGCAAGGATGCGCCCAAGAAGGGTCTCAGGGGCAAACTGAAGTGGAGCAACAAGAAGGGCCGGGACGATGAGGACGAAGAGATGGATGACGGCGAGGAGGAGGTAGCCGTAGCACTCAAGGGCAAGAGGGATGCCGGCAGGGGTAGGGGAGGCGGCGGCGGTGGTCGTGGTCGTGGCGGCAGGCCTGATCGCGGCGCGAGGGGTGGAAAGGGTGGCATTGCGGCTGGGCGAAGAGGGCTAGGCGAAGGCAAACAACGCGGCCCAGCTGCCGCTGGTGTTGGGAAGCGAAGCCCTGGAAAGGGAAGGAGATAGCTTTGATGCTACCGTTATGTTTGGCCCTCGAGGTTCACACCGGTCTGGAGCATACCTTAGTTTGATATCCAAGTTTTCAATGTGGTAATTTTCTCAAGTACAAAAGGGAAAGGGCGTTTTGAATTTTGAATTTAAACATGTTTTTATTGGAAAAGCGGTGCGAGGATAATAACACAAACAAACAGCAGATATTCATATTGTAGACTTGGGGTGATATATTTACATGATTGTTATTTGATTGCTTGCAAGGCTTGCATAAGAAACGCCGAGAACTCCGTTTTATCCGTGCGATGGCAAACAAAAGAAAGGAAAAAAAGCAAATGAACACAAACAAAGGCCGTATCTCTCTACCTGAACTTGCTAACAATGACGGCGAGAATGAGCATAACCAAGACGGTGATGATGGCGATGGTTATTATCCGATTGGTAGCCATCCTGCATGGTTGGTAAAACGAGTCAGTCAATCATGTTCTCACCACCAAGGGGGATCATATGGGGAGAAGGATAACAGTACCTACGCGCCATGCCCCTCAGGGTCTTGACGCTCCTGTCGACGTAGCCCTCGCTCTGGACGAGGACCTCGGTGGTGTGCTGGATCTGGGAACGCTGGTGGGCGAGGTCGCGCAGGGTCGACGCCCCGATGGCCTCGGTCTCGAGCGCGAGGGCGTGGCTGTCCTTGAGGCGTCGGCTGCTGCGGTCCAGACGATCCGTGCCCCGGAGGAGCTGCTCCCTCTGCTCCAGCTGGACGTCCGATGCGGACCCGCCGCCGCTCCCGGACGGGTTGTCCTGGTAGCGGCCACCAAACAGCGCGGACCGGTCGCTGGCCAGGGCCTCGAGCCGGCGCCGCACCGCGTCCACGTCCGTCTCGTAGTTGCGGAACCGCTGGTTCACCCGCGCGCGCGACCCCGACGGTATGTTCTTTTGCTTCTCCAGCCGCATCTGCCCGAGGAGCTCGTCGGCTTCCTCGAGCGCCCGGCTCGCTTGGGACAGGGCCGCCTTGCGCGGCTCGCCCGTCAGGTCGGGGATTGAGTCGAGCTTCTGGGAGAGGTCGGCCTGCACGAGCTTGAGCTCGGCCTCGTAAGAGGCGAAGAGCTCCGTGCCGGGTTCGGCGTCGAGGGGGTTGGACATGGCGGGCGGGATTTGGTAAGAGTTTCGGGAAAGGGTGTAATGTGGATGGAGGGTGTGTTTCTTCAGAGTGTTTTGGTTGTTTTTGAGTTTGTGGCGCAAGTTTTGTGTAAAAGATTCGTTGTTTACTCTCTCACTGTCTTCGTGGTCGTCAGCACCTGTCGTAGTGTGTGCCGTCGGGTGGATGTGGTGGATGTAGATGCCTGGCGGGTGGATGACGACTGATCTTGATTGATTTGGTTGTTGTAAATGGATTGCGACTGAATACAAAGGCGGCCCGGCGGGTCGGAGTGAGAGACGAAACCGCCCTTGCCGCTTTCAGCGTGTTAACGAGCACGTACCATGACTCGAAGCCACAAAGTCTCCGACCGTAGTTACTCCGCAAATAGCTCCCCAGCCACAAAAATGCGTATCACGTGGTAATGCGAGATCCGCGGTCCGAGTATTTCTAGCATGCGCGCAAATTTTCGCTTGCTCGAAGATCCTTACGCGCTTCCTTTCTTCTCCCTCAAAGTTGATTATCACCCGGCGACGCAGAATTTAGGCTCCCAGATCTCAATTTCATCATGGACTAGGAGTTGTATTACCCGGGGAGAAGAACAAGGCGCTTTATAAGAATTGGACGCTCCGGTTGCGATCTCGCGACGTTTCGGTGTTCGGTCCCGTTGAGCCTCGACATTATGAATACTTTTGTGGATGGGATATGTGATGTGATGAAGTTGAACAACCCGGCAAGCAGGCTGTTGGTAAATGCAGGTGGTTACTGCAGGGCTTTAGGTCTGGCTTTACAGTAGTAGTAAGGGTCCTGATTTACTGCAAGCCCGTTTTTATTTATCTGTCCAATCTTTTTCTTTTCTCTGCTTAGTCCATGAGATCTGAAAACCTCACATCAACTGTCGCTTCACCTACTTTTCGTTATCGGACACACCTAGCTGCGGTGTGTGGACCCATTTACAAGCCCGCGGTGTGACTTTCCACAGCGGACTTTAGAGATCTACCGCTAGGGCGCTAATCCACACTTGGTACTAGGCCGCCTAAGGTGTCTCTTTCCTCCCATGTAAACCTAGCTCCTCCAACCTCGATTGGAAGCTACAAGTACCTTGGCAAGCCTAGGTGCATGCGTTCCAGCACAGTACCCCGAACAAAAAGGTCCAGGTCTTTTAAGGTTTTACAATAGTATCCGTACCTAGGTAGGTAAGGTACCCAGTAAACGTATCCCAGAACACACGCAAGTGCAGCAGTCGCTCCAAACTCCAACAACAATCAATCGTACTCTCGGACAATCAGTTCCGATATCTCTACATATCTCGTCCCATCTCTGCTCAGGTTTTAAAACAAGCCAGGAGCGCCCGGTCAATACCCGCTCGCACACTCTCCAAGAACAGCTCATCCAGTCATGGCAACGTCCGATTCTGTGTAAGTCTTTGGATTCCTCAGCTACTTCTCGATCTCTGTCACCACATGCACGTTGAGGCTGCATGTCTCTGAACGCTAGACCGGTTAGTTGACTTCAGCTTGCGGCACGCGACGTCACCTTGATCACCTTTCTTTCCCACTATTTTCTTACACATGTTTCTCTTTCTCTCCCCTCGAACTGCATGCCGCGACCACTATCTACTTTTTCTAGTACCTTAGCTAGTCGCTATCGCTGGGCTTTTGGTGCCTTTGAGGGGGGTTTTCTAGTTCTTTACCAGCCACTTTCTTCAATATCATATATCTGAATCTCTATACTACTTTTTCTTCTTCTTTTTCTTTTTCTATCCTTTGGTGCTTCGTTTCTCAGCTGTCGTCGGATGTCATCGACGTCGACAACTCGGGTCTACCTAGCATCGAAGTAGCAAGCTTGCTCTTGAAAGAATTTAGTCACATTGCTTTGTTCATCTCCTACTGTTCTAACATACATTCCCCACAATGCCGTCGTCACCTACTCACCGTGTCCCTAGAAAAAAGGTCGCCGTCGTCGGCAGCGGCTCGGCCGGAATAGCCGCGCTCTGGGCACTTAATCGCACGCATCATGATGTCTATCTCTACGAAGCCGCTGGACGGCTAGGCGGCCATACGAATACCGTTCCCTTCCATCATGGAAAGTACACCACGATGGTTGATACCGGATTCATTGTCATGAACACGGCTACATACCGTGAGTAATATGGCCCATCTCATGTTCATCGCGATGCGTCGTGCCTAATGGATGATGTCATTATCACAGCCAATTTTATCAACTTCCTCAAGAAGATTGGAGTTCCAACTGCAGTGACGGAAATGTCGTTTGGAATCTCGCGTGACCGTGGCCTTTTCGAGTGGGCTGGCACGAGCCTCGGGGCCATCTTTTGCCAGTTGAGGAATGTTTTCTCGTGGAGGATGTGGCGGATGATATTCGATATCGTGCGCTTCAACCAGCTTGCTCTCGACCTCCTGCGGTACGAGGAGGGCCACGAGCCAAACTCAAAGAAGAGAATTGACTTGGATGAATCCATCGGTCACTACCTCGAGCGTGAAGGGTACTCGGACGGGTTCCGGGATGATTACCTCATTCCCATGACGGCGTGTGTGTGGAGCACAAGTCCGGATAAGTGTTTACTTGAGTTCCCGGCCATCACACTCGTCCGATTTCTGTAAGTTGCTTGATTTTTGGAGATCGAATTGCTAGCATTTTGTTTCTTTTTACTTTTTTACTGACCAGAAGCAAAATCAGCTGGAACCATCACCTGCTGTCAACGATTTCTAAAAGGCCAGACTGGCTGACTATTCCGGATGGCTCCAAGGCGTATGTAGACGCCGTGATGAAGGGATTCCCTCCTAACCATCTTTTCCTCAACACGCCAGTCAAATCACTTTCAAATGACGCAGATGGACGTGTCCGGTTGCATCTCGAAGGTGGCAAGTCCGAGGTTTACGATCATGTGATTTTGGCCACCCATGGCGACCAGGCTTATTCGATAATTCAAGATTCTGCCACCCCTCAGGAGAGACAGATCATGTCTTGCTTTGAGACCTCAGCAAACACAGCTTTTCTGCATTCGGATGTTTCCCTGATGCCAGTCTCGAGGAAGGCCTGGTCGAGCTGGAACTTTTTGACCTTGTCGAACCCCGAGTCTGGACGGAGTAACACTGATCAGGTAAGCTTAACTTACAACATGAACATACTACAACATATCCCGCGAGATATCTTCGGAGACGTGCTTGTAACGTTGAACCCACTGCACGACCCGGATCCCAAGACTGTGCAGGGGAGGTTCGAGTACAGACACCCTCTGTACACACCATCTGCCGTGAGGGCACAGGCAATGTTGGACAAGATACAGAACAAGAGGGGCATAAGCTACGCGGGTGCTTGGACCAAGTACGGGTTTCATGAGGACGGTTTCAGCAGCGGGTTGAAGGTTGCGACCGAGCACCTAGGTGCCAATCTGCCGTTCCAGTTCAGAGATTCAACATTCAGCCGGGGAAAGAAGCCGAGGCTCAGTCTCAAGAACCTGTTTATCAGAATGGGCATACACTGGCTGCAGCTCTGGTTGAACGCTCTGGGCTGGCTCGGGAGGCTGGTGTTTGGAACCCCGGTGCCCGTGTATCGTATGAACGGCAACGGCATGGCCAATGGCAAGAAAGTGAATGGGGTGAACGGTGTAAATGGTCACCATGGTGTGAACGGAACGAAGGAAAGACTTGCTTGAGAATTTTGGAGTCGGGGAGTTGGAAGCACTTTTTAAAAGACAAGTGGAAATGGACAAGATGAAATGGCGTTTGATTGGCTTCAATATTTGGCGTATCTATCGGGTTATGCTGGGTAGGTTTTGGACCATGTCCTCTGTATTTAAATTATATGCACGAGAATCATTAGATCAAATTAGGAAATAATTTGGTTTTGGAGAAATAGTTACACAACATCGCTTGATCGTTGGCAGCCTGCCAAGCCTGCACATCAAATGAGACCCAAAGTCACAAGTGGGATTTTTTTTTTGGCACGGATGGAGTAAGCTACCCCTGTCCCGAAGGTGGGTCCGTAAATCGGCGTTTGAAGGTCCAAATGTTAGTTGCTCCAAAAAACATCGAATGACGGGTCCCGGCTCTTTGGGAAATCGCCTAACATTCTTTGTTTCTCTCTCCCCCACAGAAATGAGCGTTACAACCGCAACATGAACTCAGCAACGACGAAGCGAGCCCTAGGGTGGCTCTATAGCTCACGAGGCGGCCGAACCGCACAGATCAGACCGAGATGGAGGACGTTTTTCAGCAGCGGGCCGGTGCGGCGTGCGACGCAGCAGGAGCCGCCTAGTTTTGAGCAGGTCAGGGCGGCGTACAAATACAAGAACCGGACTACGATGTACGAATGCGATAATATACCCTGAGGAATCCAAACGTGCCGGTTGGGGAGGATTGGAAAACGTTTGACGGGATACGGGAACACTTGTGCTGATGTTTGCGAGCGGACGGTGGGGGGTTGATTTGTTGGCAGGAACTACACGTTTAGCATCATCCTCGGGACGGTGGCTTTCTCGTATGGGAGTGTGCCAATGTACAAGATGGTGCGTCTGCTATTCTGCCCTGATCGAGTTTGGGAGATTGAAGGAGGGATGCTGGGGATGAGGAGCTGGCAACATGTACAGGCGGACAAAACATGGAAAGGAAAGCTGACACATGCCATCCCGCTGTCCCTCAACCACAGATCTGCGCAACAACAGGCTGGGGCGGCCAGCCGGTGCGGGCGCCGGGCCACGGCCCCTCGGGCGACGACGAGATGGAGCTGTCGGAGCGGCTCAAGCCCGTGACGAGCGCAAAGCGGATCAAGGTGACGTTCAATGCGTGCGTGTCGGACGTTCTGCCGTGGAAGTTTGTGCCGCAGCAGCGCGAGGTCCGCGTCCTCCCCGGCGAGACGGCCCTGGCCTTTTACAAGGCCACCAACAACTCGGACCAGGACATCATCGGCGTGGCGACGTACAGCGTCACGCCCGCGCAGGTCGCGCCTTACTTTAGCAAGATTCAGTGCTTCTGCTTCGAGGAACAGCGGCTCAATGCCGGCGAGACGGTCGACATGCCTGTTTTCTTCTACCTGGATCCGGATTTGTTGCAGGATTTGAATATGAGGGGGATTGAGACTGTTACGTTGAATTATACGTTTTTTAGTGAGTCTCTTCCTCTTTTTTTTTTTTTTTTTTTTTTTTTTTTTTTTTTTTTTTTTGGTCTTGTGAAGCTTCTACAAGTCCCGAGTGGGAGTTTACTGACTGACTGGCTTGCAGAGGCGAGATATGATAACAACGGCGAGATCAAGGATCTCAGGGGCTGGGTGGAGCAGAAGAGCTCATAGTCTGGGGAGAAGGACTGATAAGAATGCATTGCAGATGCTGTGGTGCTTCCTGGGGCTCGACCGCAGCTGGGGGTTTAGGAGATGCAAGGAGACTTTGTTTGCTGGCGAGTCAACATCTGGCCAGTGACTTGTATTACTGTATACTCTGTACCATTATACCATACATTTCATACGGTTTCAGATACCTATTTAGATCGAAAAAATACAGAGAAATTCCCACCTTGTTTCCATTTTACTTGATCAAATAATTCCAATTTGTCAATGCAATCGATGCATCTTGGTGTCTATCCTGCAGTCGATTAATTTGTAGGGCTGCGGCGTGCTGTGGATCCGTTTAGTCAAGCGCCCCGGCATTGTCTAGCGGTCCGTTAGCGGAGCCCATAGCGGAGGGCACGCGTTTCACTAAGCTCCAGTTTGTGACGTATCTCGTTCAACAACCATTGCGACTTATTCTCTCAACGTATGTTACTTTCTGTAAAGCCATTGCCCAACGACGGCAACCCTCGCCAAAGTCAGCTAATTATTGCAAATATTTTGAAGCCCAGCTACGGCGCGACTCGAATCACTATCTCTGAGGCCAAATAACGACCATCGTCCTCCACTTCCGTCCATCGCAAACTTGTCAGCATCGTCCGATTCGCTTCTTCACTGATCACTGCCACTGAACTCCTACGCCCCTGTATGTGGACATGTCTTGACCGCAGCATCCGCCGAGTATGAAGGCCGTTCTCCCAGGGAAGCCCGAGTCCAAGTCACAGGCCGTCTCGACTGGATTCTGGGACTCTCGGCGCATAATCGTAAGGCTGGCACTTGGGCTGCTCATCACAAGCCACCCCACCCTTGTTACATGGTCCTGCATATGGCGAGGGCGATGCTAATCCCACTGGAAATATATGTATAGGCCTATATAACCGGCAATGCATTCGCCATCCTCTCCGACCACAAGACGCTGCTTCAGACCGTATACGACGATGACGAGTCCCCCCTCCGCGCGATAGCTTTTGACGAGGCCAGCGGCAAGATAGCCACTGCCACCGACGACTGGGTGAGGGTATACAAGCCATTTGGCCAGGAGTTTGATGCTGTCAAGTGGGCTTTGCAGTCGACGTTTCAGCCTTTTGCAGACTCAGACGATGAAGCGACCGACATCACGCCCATCTCGCTGTCGTGGGGCGCCTCGGAGGAACTGTTGGTGGCAAGGGCGGCGCTCAAGGTCTATCAGACGTCCGATGCAGACCCGGACTGTATATGGACCAGGGACCTCGCGGGACCTGTGCAATGCGCCGAGTTCTCGTACGACTCGGCGTTTATAGCCTGCTGCGGTCTCCACGACGGCTTGGTTAAGGTTTGGAGGAGACTGAGCTTTGGGTCTGACGGGGTCCGATTCGACTTTGTATACCTGCTGCACCCGGCGCCAGTGACGAGGATAGAGTGGCGGAGGCCGCATCACGTCGAGCAGTCGATGGAAAACGTGCTCTACACGTTTTGCGCGGATAAAATGCTGCGGGTATGGGCTCCTGGCGACGCGCACGGCGGGACGTCACACCTGCAGCTCTGGGGCCAGCTGGATCTGGCAGAGGCCATCCAGGGCCGGGAGTCGGAAATCAGGTGGGCTTTCATAATCCACGGCCGGGATCTCAGCGCTGCGGTGGAGACGGCCGTGCAAGAGGCGGGCGCCGAGGAGGACGACATGGGCCTGCAGCATGTCGTGGCCGTGGCGAACCAAAACCCGGAGCTATGTGTGGTCATGGACGCCAGGGGGTGTCTCACTGCATGGGCGTTGGAGAACGTCGGCGGAGGTAAGGGTGCGTCCAAGAAGGACAGAAAGGTGTTTAACGCCGCGCACGTCGTTTCCAAGGAGTTTGATTGGATGTCGATTCTATCACTGGACGAGGCGCAGCACCGTGTCGCCATATACAGCTTTTGTAACAAGCCCGGTGGTCACTTGAGCCTCCTGATACACGACTTCCGGGGTACTATCAGCGTGTATGAGGCCAACGTTGCCGACATGCTGATCCAAAGACCCAGCAACGGTGATAAACCGAGGCTCAGGCTGCGGGGAATCTGGTCGGGCCACTCGGCGCCGATCCGCAAGATCGTGCGTGACATCTCGGGCCGGGCGATTGTCAGCCGGACGCGAGATGGCGAGTGCAACGTGTGGAAGCACAAGCTCGGGGCCCGGGAGACGAGCCTCGGGTTGCTGGCAATGGCGGCCGACATGGGCCAGATGCACCGCATCTGTGTGCTGCGCAAGGGCCAATTTGCTGTGTTTATGCGTGCCGACAGCATTTCGCTATGGGATTGTCGGACGTCATCTTCGCCAAGGGTACTGGCCAAGACTGGTTACACGGTCCAAGGGAAGCCGTTATGTCTGGTCGCCTTGCCGAAACAGCAGAATGGAGCGGCTGGAGTCGTACATATTGCGACGATTACGGCGGAGAAAAAGGGTATCGTGTGGGAGTTTCGACTACCCGAATCCATAAAGGATAGTGAAGGAGGTAGTAATGCTACTGTCAACGGGCATGGCAGGATGGCGGCGTCTATCAGGGAGTTTTGCAGGTTCGACCTAGAAGGAACCGACGACTTGGCATACGTGCTGCCTGTAGACCCGGCCGGGTCGTCGCCTACGATATCAGGATTCCTAGATGTGTTCGCACGGGACGTGGCAGTATCGTACACGCACCAGGGGCGGGTCGACTTTCTGACGGCGCGAGTAGATGGGCAAAATTCACAGGTCGAGTGGCTCACCACTTGCTCCATGGAGACGGGTCTGCAGAACCCAAGCCTTGTGAGCGGGAGCACGCTCAAGAGGGCGGCGCTGGTCAACGCTGGTAGGAGCAGCCTGACCATCTGGGACATTCGCGGCGCGCGGCTCGAGTATGCGCAGGACTTTGACGAGGGTGGCGTCATCAACGACCTGGACTGGACCCTGACGCCGGACAAGCAGTCGGTGCTGGCGGTCGGGTTCCCGCACCGCGTGGTGCTGCTGTCGGAAATGCGGTTCGACTACCTCAACAAGGGCCCAGCCTGGGCGCCGATTCGCGAGATCAGCATCCGCGAAATGACACCGCACCCAATAGGGGACTCGACGTGGCTCGGCGATGGGCACCTGGTCATTGGAGCAGGCAATCAGCTGTTTGTGCACGACCGGCAATACGATGTTGCGGCAGCGGCTGCAGGGTCTTCTCTGGTTGAGGGCCTGAGACTCGAGAGGCTGCACGGCAAGGGGGCAAGCAGCAGATGGGATCTGTTTGACGTCGTACAGAGGTTGAATGGGCCGCTGCCCGTCTTTCATCCACAGTTCCTGAGCCAATGCATGCTAGCCGGAAGAACAGGGCTGCTGAGAAAGATATTGCTGGCGCTGTGGAAGACACTAAAATACTGGGTTGAAGGGGAGCCTGTGGACGACTACTTGGGCCTGGACACGGAAGAGTTTTACGGTGGTGGCGGCGGCGGCGGTAATACAGAAGGCGGTTCACGGCAGGATTCCGGCGGGTTCATGTCCAGCAGCCAAGACTACGACGTTGACGGGGAGGCGTTTGACGAGGAGCTGGCGCAAAAGATCAACGAAAAGCTGACGCGGGTGGACCTGACGCAGCTCTCGGGGCACGAGCAGATCCAGCTGGTTGACATTGTCGAGTGCGCCGGGCTGGTCGAGTCGCAACGGCGCAGCATGGACGAGAACGGGGCTCGGTTCGTGCTCTCGCTTCGGCAGCATGCGCTGCGCAAGGGCAGGACCAGCGAGGTCCACATGGGCTGGCGAGAGATCAACTGGGCGTACCACTCGGAGAGCCAGGACATACTGGTCGACTTTGTGGACAGGCAGAACCATGGGAGTCTGAGGTGGGAAGGGGCCAGGGAGAGTGGCATGTTTATGTGGCTGGGTGATATTGCGGCGGTGGTGAGTTTTTTTTTTTCTTGTTCCCTTTTCTTCTCCATTATTTCACGCTCCTCTGTCTTGCGTACTGTTTTTGAGGTTGGAAAGACTTATGATGCTGACGAGGAAACGGGGCACTACAGAGACGACAATTCGAGGTCATTGCACGCAACGAGTACACCAAGAGCGATCTCAAGAATCCGGTGGACTGCAGCCTGTACTATCTGGCGCTGCGCAAGAAGACGGTCCTGCAGGGCCTGTGGCGGATGGCGTCGTGGAACAGGGAACAGAAGGCGACGCAAAAGCTGCTGGCCAACAACTTTGAAGACCCAAAGTGGCGGACGACGGCGCTAAAGAACGCCTACGCGCTCATGAGCAAGCGGCGGTTCGAGTACGCGGCCGCCTTCTTCCTCCTGGCCGACCACCTGCACGACGCCGTCAACGTGTGCCTGAACCAGCTGAGGGACATGCAGCTCGCCATCGCGGTCGCACGTGTCTACGAGGGCGACGGTGGCCCCGTGTTGAGGCGGCTGCTGGAGGAGGAGGTTCTTGCCGCGGCGGCGAGGGAGGGAAATAGATGGCTTGCGAGTTGGGCGTTTTGGATGCTCAAGAGGAGGGATATGGCTGTGCGGGCTTTAATTGTGAGTTTGTTTCTTTTCTTTTGTGCTGCCCTGAACTCTAAACACCATGGATCTAACAACAATACCGCCAGACACCCGTCTTCAACCTCCTCGAGACACCAGCAGACCCTAGCGACCTCCTCAGGTCCAAGCTCTTCCTGACAGACGACCCGGCGCTGATCGTTCTGTACGCCCAGCTGCGGCAGCGATCGCTGCAGACGCTGCGGGGGGCCAGCAAGGTGACCCCGCGGGTCGAGTGGGAGTTTGTGCTGCACAACGCGCGGCTCTACGACCGCATGGGCTGCGACCTTTTGGGTCTGGACCTGGTGCGCAACTGGGAGTTCCTCAAGCAGCCGACCGAGAGTGCGGGGGCCAAGGGTGGGCAGCTCGGAGGCGAGGTCAACCCGCTGAACCTGCTCAGGAGGAGGAGCTCGCTGGTGGTGGCGGACCTGCCGATTCTGGGCGGGCCGCTGTCGCCGACGGCGGTGGCAGGGGGTAAGAAGGGAGCCAACAAGGATGGGAACGGGGCGGCGCCGACTGTGTTTGAGGAGCCGGATGCTAATTCGTTGTTGGATAGTTTTGGGTTTTGAGGTTTGGGGTTGTAGTGACGTGAGGATTAGACCTGGAGTGGGCTTTGCTAGTTGTATGATGGACGTGTGTGTGTGTGTGTGTGTGTATAATTTGGCAGTGGATAATATATGAATAAATAAGATCAAGGGATTTTGTGAAAAGTTGTCATTTGTACTCAGTTTAGCTGTATTCTAGGCTATTCTAGTCTAATACATTGATTTCTTTTAAATATACCCGCATGTGTATATACATAGTAGTTACCTACCCTGTATTACGTACATACAATTGGAGTTGAGATAGTGCCAAGGCTCTGGTCCAATGACGTGCAATTGCGATGGCGTCAACGGTCAATGCGTATTAGCGAGCTTATGTACTCCGTAGTTTGTACTAATATTGACCCGTTCACGTGCAGCCGTTTGAAAGCGTCCCTGACAAAGACTGCCGACTGATCTAAAACATCTCGGTTTGTTTTGTTACATTTTTTTTTTCTTTTCTTTTCTTATTTCCTATAATTTATTATGATTCTATATTTTTGTTAGTGCTGCTTGATTGCTTTTGCTGTGATTTTCTAGCATTAAATCTCTCTCACCTTAATTTAAACACCCCGTACTGTCCCCCCAACACGTCTGGTTCCATAGAATCCGAATCCCCCGCCATGGCTCCCGATAGAGGCTCCGATAATGCCAACCTCCGAGGCCGGTCCAGATCGGCACGGCCAACATCGCCGCTCATGTCGGACCCTGTTTCTGCTGCCGGTAGTCATCACCAACACACCGCCACCAACAATGACCTAGAGGTCGACGGCCACAGCTTCACCATCCGCGGTGTGGTCGTCGGCATCCTCATCGGCGTCGTGCTCTGCTTCTCCAACATGTACTTTGGTCTGCAGACGGGCTGGATCTCCGTCATGACCATGCCAGCCTCGCTGCTCGGCTATGGCTTCTTCCGCACCCTCTCCCGCCACCTCAAGTACCCCTTCACCCCCGTCGAGAACGTCCTCGTGCAGACCGTCGCGGCCAGCGTCGGCATCGTGCCCCTCGGTGCTGGCTTCGTCGGAGTGATTCCTGCCATGAATTATTTGTTGACCGAGGATGAGATGGGGCCCGTGAGGTTGGGGGTTTGGGATAGTATCGTGTGGAGTTTGGGTTTGTGTTATTTTGGTTGTGTTTTTGCCATGTTGCTGTGAGTTTGTCTTGATCTCGAGCATAATATTGCTCAGCCACAAACGCTGTAAATCTTCCCGGAACCCTTGAAGCTCTGACAATCACATGTTTAGTCGTCGTCAAGTCATCATCCGGGAGAGGCTGCGGTTCCCCAGCGGCTTCAGCACCGCCGTCCTGATCGGTGTCCTGCACGGACGGACTACCAAGGCCGAGACCAGCGGGGACGGCACCACCGCCACCGAGGGCGGATTCGCCAGCCTCGCAGGCCAACCCAAGCTGCCGCCCATCGGCAGCGACGCACCCGCGGACACGGCACGAGACGCGCAGCCGGCCTCGTCGCACGAGTGGAAGGCCAACGTCCGCCTCCTCCTCATCTGCTTCTGCATCTCGGGCGTCGCGACCGTGTCGACCTACTTCGTCCCCGTCCTGCGCAACCTGCCCGTCTTCGGCCCGGCCGCCGCCGCCTGGCTGTGGACGCTGAACCCGAGCCTGGCCTACGTCGGCCAGGGAATCATCATGGGCCCCGCCACCACCCTGCACATGCTGCTGGGTGCCGTCGTCGGCTGGGGTGTGCTCTCGCCCCTGGCAAAGGCCAAGGGCTGGGCGCCCGGCAGGGTGGACGACTGGGAGACGGGGAGCAAGGGTTGGATCGTCTGGACTTCTCTGACTATCATGTTGGCTGATGCCGTTGTTAGTCTGGGCTTCGTGGTTGTCACGGCGGTTTGGCCGTATCTCAGGGACCTGAGCTGGCGAGACCCCGTCGGGAGTGGGTTGGCGTTATTGCGCGGCCAGGACAGCCGCGGTGGCTACATGACTGTAGGTTCGTCGGAGAGGCATGACGGACCACAGGGCGATGGCGACGACGGACACGACGGAAACCGCGGATATCGTGCGGCCAGGGATAGCCCCGAGGCGGACAGAGATGCACCAGAGGACCAGGTGGTGCGGACGCGGACCGTGTGGATGGGCCTGCCCTTGTCGATGCTGCTCTGCGTCGCCAGCATCCGGTACGTGTTTGGCAGCGACCTGGTGCCGCTGTACGCCATAGTCGTGGCCGTCATCGTCGCCATGCCCCTGTCCGTCATCGCCGTCCGCGCCATGGGAGTCACGGACCTGAACCCCGTCTCGGGGATCAGCAAGCTGGCTCAGCTGTTCTTTGCGCTGGTGGTGCCGCGGTCCAACAAGGCTGGTATTTTGATCAATTTGGTAGCTGGAGCTGTGGTATGTTTTTTTTTTTTTATTCTGGCATTCTTTCTTTGATGCTTTGCTAACCCGGTGTCTTGGTTACTGCTGTATTTTTCTCCAGTCCGAGTCCGGCGCCCTCCAAGCCGGCGACCTGATGCAGGACCTCAAGACGGGACACCTGCTGGGCGCGGCGCCCAAGGCCCAGTTCTACGGGCAGGTGATTGGGGCGACGGTCGGAGCCGTCGTCAGCGCTCTCGTCTACAAGCTGTACACAAGGTATGTGCTTTCGCAGTCGCTTGATATTGTTGTCTCTTGTGATAAAAAAAACTTTTTTTTTTTTTTTTTGCTTTGGACGTTTTTTCAATCTAACCGCTTTTACATATAATCACAAACAAAAACAAAAAAAGCGTATATACCACAATCCCCAATGACCTCTTCCAAGCCCCCACGGCGCTGGTCTGGATCTTCACGGCCCGCCTCGTAGCCTCGGGTAAAGGCCTGCCCCCCATGGCGGCCGAGTGGGCGGGTGGCGCCGCGGTGCTGTTTGCCGTGCTCACGGCGGTCAAGATGGTGGGGCCGCGTGACGCAAAGTGGCAGGCTTATATTCCTGGTGGTTTGGCTGTTGCTGTCGGTAGGTTTTTTTTTTTTCCTTTTTTTTTGGTTTTTCTTGTCCTACAGCCAANGGGGGGGGGGGCTGAGTTGAGTTGAGGTATGCTAACATTGTGTTTCTCACACGCACACCCATAGGCATGTACAACGTCCCGTCTTTTACGCTGGCGAGGACTATCGGTGGTTTGCTGAGTTGGTGGTGGAGGAGCGTCATGGGTAGGGAGGATACACCGTTGATTATAACGGCTTCGGTGAGTGATTTTTTCTTATTATTTTGTTTTTTTCTTTCTTTGAAGATGTTGGTGCAACCTTGCGTGTTGGATCATGAACAGAACTATGTGCTGACAAATTGCGTGTTTATGTCGTTTTCAGGGCTTCATCCTCGGTGAGGGCTTTCTCAGTATCGCCAACCTTTTGATGGAGAGTTTTGGGGTGCCACATCTTTGATGTTAGATGCAGGACGTGGTCTTTTGAGATTTGAATCAGTTGGGACATGGGCAACAGAAAGATGAAGTTTTTTTTTTTTTTTTTTTTTTTTTGTTTTTTTGTTCTTGTTTTGTAATTTGAACCTCTTTGTCCTTAGCATGTGCACTTTTGGGAGTACTGTCTGGAGTTTTTTTTTTTTTTTTAAATTCATATAGATAGAAACAATTCGGGCATACAGTTTTCGGTGTTCCCTTGCGGGATTCTTGTAAACATCTCTTTTATTTTGGTTTCAACAACACCTGGCCACTGTCTGCTCTATGTTGACCACAGGATATCCCGTCTTCTCCATCAAACAAAACTCAGCACTCCCACGACTGCTCCTGAACCTTGCCGTCGTCCCCATTCCACGTAACCTTGAGCATCAACCCGCGCGGGTTGTCCTTTGGTATCGTCAGGGCTAGGTTCCCTTCGACCGGCTGGCCCTTGACGAGCTTCACCACCGGCGCCTCCTGCTTGATGGGGAGGATGCCCTGCTTCCAGTGCGTGGGCTTGCCAAACGGACCTGTGGTGAACGCGACGCGGTCTTCGCGCTTGCCGTCCTCGGACCACGACGCCGCCGTCACGTTTGCGGGCTCTACGGCCTTGGGATCTCTGTCCGTGGCGAAGAAGATGTCGAACCAGACCAGGAAGCCGTCGAGGCGGTCGGCGTCACGGGTGGCGGTGGAGCGGTAGGGCACGTCAAAGACCAAGTCGGCCGTCGTGCACGTGTGCAGGTCCAGCATGCGGAACATGGAGGGTTCGCCTGCGACAGACGACGACGGCACGACCTCGATGTGGCTGTCGAGGCAGATGCCCTCCTGCATGGCGCGCATGTCGAAGCCGTAGACGTCGCGCCAAAAGGTGACGTGGTCGTCTACCCACTCCTGGTCGGCAAAGGGGGCTACCCACATGCTGGCGTGGCTGGGCACGACGAGACCCGTGTCGGGCTTGAGGTAGCGGTCCCGCGCCCACAGCACGCTGGGGAGCATGGCTTCGTACAGCAGGCAGTAGCCCATCCACTCGCTGACGATGATGTCGACCTGTGGCACGGGGAGGACGACCTCTTCGACCTTGCCCTTGAGGCAGGTGATGGTGGAGCCGAGGCCGTTGTTGAAGATGTTCTCGCGTGCCTTGTCGATAATGTCCGAGTTGTCGACGGCCACGACGAGCTTTGCGCCCGCCCGCGCGCAGAACATGCTCAGGATTCCAGTGCCGCAGCCAATATCAAGCACGACCTTGTCCTTGAAGAGGTGCTTGTTGTTGTAGATGAAGTCGCGGTACGCTTCGGTGCGGACCGTGTCTTTGAGCATGATCTCGTGGATCTCTGTGTTTTTTGTTTTGTTTCATAGGTGAGTCGTCGTTGGGGGAAGTGGTTGGGTAGACATGAAAATAAAAAAAAAAAAAAAAAAAAAAAAAAAAAAAAGAAAAAGAAAACAAAAACATACCGTTGTGTGCATACGACTCCCAGTAATACTTTGAATCATCCTTTGGCTTCTCAACAGTACCATCCGCCGACTTGGCCCCAGAAGCAGCACCACCAGACGACGACGAAGCACCACCGGCGGCAGCAGCACCAGTAGCAGGAGCATCGTCCTCGCCCCAGCGCTGGTCGAGCGTCTGCTGCACTGCGAGCCTGTAGTCGGCAAACTGGCGCGCCAACTTGTCCAGCTCGGCCTGCAGCTCCGAGTTCTTTGTCCTCAGATCCTCTGCGTCTCCCGCTGGGGCTGCTGCCTTGTCGGCGGCGGTGGGTGATGACGACTCGGGAAGGTCGTCTAGGCATATGATGAATGCATCGTCGTCCAGAACTGGTTTGAGGTACTTGTCGTCCTCGAGGTCCTCTTTTGAGATTTCCTTGGGAAGTTCTGCGCCCTCGTGGACTTTTTGGCGGACTTTTTGTTTTGTTTTATATGCCCACCACCAATGTGATATTTTTTGTGGTTAATTTACGAGTTATTCTGGTTTTCTTTTTCTTCCTGTCTTGTTTGTTGCTACAACATCTCAAACGAAAGGTACAAAACAAAATTCATATTAAAGAACAAGAAAAAATATAAAAAAAAAAAAAATTAAACAAACTCACCAAAGTTGATGAGCTTAATGCACCCGTAAAAGTCCAGTCCCAGCCGGTCGCGCGTCGCCAAAAAGTCAAAGCCCTTCTCCTTGCAGTAGTTCACCATGGACAAGGCATCGCTAAAAGTCTGGTCGTCGAGCAGCGAGATGATGGTAGGCGCATCTTCGACTTCGTTCTCGGCGTCGATCCAGCCCGACTCGCTGCCCGAGTCTGAGCTGCTGGAGGAGACCGAGTCTGGCATTTGGTTGTACTCTTTTATTATTTTTGGTGATCCCCTTCCAAAAAATGTGACACGATTCTCTTTGTCGGATTTTTCACTGTTTGCTTGTTGACTTTTTTTTTTGTTTGACTTTTGGACTTATTTTGTTTGGAGGGAGAAAAAAAGGAGGGGGTGGGGGGTTGCTGTAGAAAAATTGACGTATTTGTTTTTTTTATCCTCTTACTTTTTTTTTTTTTTTTTTTTTTTTTTTTTTTCTCTTTTTCTGGGCCAGTAAGTGAGCGAGTGCTACACACCAACCCACAAAAAAATAGAGTATATGCCCTCTTTGGATGCAGGAGAATCGCTGCTTGATTTAATTGCCACACAAGGTGCATTGCCTGCACGAGCTACCGTAAATTCTTCCAAAGGGCAAGTCAGTGACCAACAGGGTGCCCCCCTCGTCCTGTTGTCCATTAATGGTAACATCATCAACAGATAGATCCTCACTATGTGGATAACCTATAAGTAAACAACTCAAAACAACAACCGAAAAAAATGCTTTTGTCGCAATGCTTTATATATTTGTTCGAGAGTCCCATATATGCACTACTACCTTAATTACTCTTCCTCGTCATCGTCGTCGTCGTCGTCATCTTCTGCATCTGATATGGCCTCGCCCAGTGCTTTTAACCGCTCCTGTAAAAGGATAAAATGTGTTAGTAGACCATCAATTAACTCTTAGAAACATCAACCATGAAAAAAGAACGTACCTTGTACTTGGTGTTCTTCTCTTCCAAATCTCCAAACACCATCAGTAAATCATCCAGCTCGCTCTGCGCCGATTTCCTCTCCTCTTCCGTCTTCTTGACAAGCGCCTCGCTCTGTAAAATCGGTCAGTAAATCATCAGACATGAAAGAAAAAGAAAAAAACACAGGATGAGACGACAAAAAAACAAGGACGGCACCAACCTTTGTCAACTCCTTCTCCTTGGTCGTGAGCAATCCCTCCACTTCGCTCACCCGCTTCTCTTTCTCCTTGATCTTCTTCTCCAGATCTTCGACCTTGGTCTGAACCTCGTGGAGCTTGCCCTCGGCCTCCATGACCTCCGCCGCCTTGGCGGTGACCTTCTTCTCGAGCTCCTCCCGGAGCAACTGCAGTTCCGTCGTCTTGGCCTTGCTGGCCTTCATCAGGTCCACCTCGAGCCGGCTGATGGTCGCCTTGAGGTCCGCGAGCGCCGCCTCGCTGCGACGCTGGGCCCGCTCCAACTCTGCCGCCGACGACTTCTTGACCTGCTCCGTCTCGCGTTGCGCCCGTTCCGCCTCCGCCTCCGCCGTCTTCTTCACCTTGTCCACCTCGGCTGCCGCCGCGCTCTTGGCCTGATCCAGCTGCCGTCTCAGCTCATCCTCACGCGCCTTGTGCTGCCGCGCCAGGTCGTCCTCCTTGGCCTTTTGTTGCCGCTGCAGCTGCTCAATCTGCCTCCGTAGTTCGTCCTCGCGCATTTGGTGCTGCCGCTGCAGCTCGTTCTCGCGTGCTTGGTGTTGGATCTTGAGCTTGGCTATCTCCTCTTCGTGCAGCTTCTGCAGGGATTCGTTTACCGTCTTGAGTCTTGTCATCTCTCCCACCTGCGACTCCTTGGTCCTCCTGTGATCGGCCTGCTCCTGCCCCAGCTGGCCATCCAGAGATGCGATTTTAAGGCGCGCTTCTTGGAGCTCACGATCCCTCTCCTCGAGCTGCGATCGCAGCCCGTCGACCAGTTCCCGGGAAATTCCTTTCTGCACACCGTTGGACACCACCGATATCTCCAGCCCTGGTTCCCGATCAATCGCCCTCAGGATACGGCTGTAGTTGTCCTTGAAGAACTCTATGAAAGACGCGTCGAAAAACACGTCGGGGTGTTTTTGTCCCGATGATGGGTCGAAGCGCTGTGGCAGGACCTCATAGTCTCGCACAAATGGGTGACTCCTTAAATTGCTCAGTTTTTCAATGTACTTTTCCCGTCCCATACGCTGCAGTAGAATCGGCTGCAGCGTCGCCCTGGGTATTGGGGAGTCCTTGGTGGAAAACTCGTAGGCGACGCCCAAAAGCATTGCGCAGAGGCCCTGTACTATCGCTCCATCTGCCGAAGCTTTGATCACGGCATTGATCAGCCCCTGAATATTGCTTCCCTCTCCCAGAAAGTCGTTGACCCCGTCAATGTCCTCAAACAGCCAACAGAGAAGCAGCATCAGACTACCGATCAGCACCCTCTCGTCGTCTCCTCTCGTCAGCCCCAAGATGAGATGCGCCGTAATCATTTGGATGCTCGTCACCACTTCCTCGCCGCTCTCCTCCTCACCCTCGGTGACACCCATTGCCAGCGCTTTAGACTCGGGGCTGTCGATAATCAGGTGCAACATGATGACGGCGGCAAACCAGTACCGATAAGGGTCCGAGGGTGACTCGTCGGCCGGCGATCGCAGGAGCGTCGTCAGCACATTGGCAGTCTCGTCGGCCCCTGACCGATGGCCCTCGATGGCCCGTGTGAGGAAATGTTGCCGCACCTCGGCGTGGCCATGGAAATATGCCTTTATGCAATTGCACGCTGCAAAGCGGAGGTTAAAATCCTGAGCCGACTGCACACTGAGCGTCAGGTCCAACAGGCCGTCTATCACGTAGATATTGGCAACGCCATTGGCCTTCTTATCAACCGGCGGTAATTGTTGCGGCCCGAGCGGGGCGGGGACCTGCAGCTGGGCAAAGTTCTCTTGGAGAGCGGCGTTGCCTCTGATGATATCAGCACATGTGATGAGGGCCTGGCGGTGCGAAATTCGAATTTTCCATTAGAACCAGATCTGGTCGAACTCAAAAGTCTGCGCACAAACAACATAGCTGCAGCCACTCACCTCTGCCTTGATCTGTGCGTCTGCATGGTGCATAAAGCCCAGCTGGAGCGCGTGGAAGAGTAGCCCATGATGCCACAGCGCAGCTTGATTCTGGGGCGTGCCCACCGACCCGGCAACCAGGAACAACCGGACAACTGCCAGCAGCGCATAAACGTTCCTGTTCCGCTGCTCCTCGGCCCAGGATGCGATCTCGTGTTCGCCGTCGTTTCCATCCTCGTATGCCGTCCTGAGAAGTTTGGTCAACTGAGGTATACAGCCAGTCTCCCTGAATAATGTCTGGTTGGATGGGTTGAGCCGCAGCAGGTTGGCCAGGAGGATCAGGCAGTCCTCCACTACACGGGTTCCCAATGCCAGCCCGCCGTCTGCCGCAACCACCTTGAGGATCCGCTCAAAGGCGCTTTCAAACGCCACCAGCTTCTGTATGTCCGGGTTCGTCGGGGTCAGGTAGGTAAGAAGAGTGATTGCTTCGTTACGCACGGCCTCCCTTGTGTCGTCGAGAATGGCGACTAGGCGTGGAATTCCGAGGGGCGCGGTGAAGACACACTCCTCCGTGCGCTCGGTGCGGGCCGAGAGGATGGCGGTCAACAACTGCAGCGAGTACAGCCTCGCGTAAAAGTCCGGGGTCTCGAGGAAGTCAAGCAACAGCGTGATGTTCTCTTGGCGCTGGGTGAACTCGTCAGCCAGCCAGAGGGCGATCTCATCCGAGGCTTCGGGGCTATCCTGGTTCGGGCTGAAAAGCATCAGCAGCGTCTCGAGCACGACCTTGACAGTATCGACATCTTCGCCGTCTTTGGCGAGGCTGCCTATCAGGCTGCGCAACGCGCCCGAGGCCACCGATGCCGGATATTGTTTGGCGAAACTGCGGAGACCCAGGATTGCGGCTCGCCGGTCCTCTAGCAGCGTCGACGAGCCCAGGCGCTCGCTCAGCACCGAGATGGTCTCGCCCACCGACTGCTTCGCCGGGGCGGCTGGCATGGAGAACATGGTGGGTGACCGCGGTGGATATTCTGTTTTTTTTTTTTTTTTTTTTTTTTTTTTTTTTTTTTTTTTGGTTTATCTTCGGTTCGGGTTTTGCTACAATGATGGTCTTCGAGGGGAGAATTGGTACGGCGCCATCAGGGTTTTGTACAAGATGATTAAGAGCAGGATGTTTGGTTTGGAGATTTCATGTACTTGTACTATGGCTATGGAGCTGCCATACTTGCTAAAGAGCAAAATGAAGGTGGTCAAAAAGCGAATTGGAGGCTATGCGTATTTCACTTCCGAGGGCTAAGGTACCTATGATAAAGGTGAATAGTGAACAGATATGTGAGGTATTCCAGTCGAGACCGCTGATCTCCTCGATGTAACTTTCAATGGGCCAAATTTCCACGAGAATGACAAGGCAGTGGACACCTTTTGGATGTTGATTGATGCATGGCAATTCTACTTTTAGCAAGCTTAGAGCTGGAAATAAATCTTTAAGCTGTGAAGAGCACCATGCAAGCTAGACCAAATCCGGCACTAGACCCCACCACAACCTAAGCAAGACCCTTCAAAGATGCCTGCAGCTCTCCTTCACCGCCCGCCTAGTGCAGAAAGAATGTAACAATGAATTTCGAGTTCTTTGCGCGCGCGCGCGCGTCGGCAGAAACCAGACCCCAATCAATTAATTCCATTCATTCCATTACCCGATTTCCTTTTCCATCACTAGCCCTCCTCGCCTTGCACTTGACAACCCATCAAGGCGAAGAGCATCATCTTTTAGTTACAAGTCGCAAATATGGGTATCCCGGCGGCTTTCCGGTGGTTATCCACCAAATACCCCAAGATCATCTCGCCGGTGATCGAGGATAAGCCTGTTGAAATGGGTACGTCGTCTTGTGCTGACTTCACTGAACACTTGCGCGCGCTATTCAAGTCCCCTCCGCGATTCTATCACCACACACACCTTGTCGCATTCTACAACTAACTAACTTATTCAAAAATACAGACGATGGCACCTCTATCCCCGTCGACATCACAAAGCCAAATCCAAATGGCGAAGAGTTCGATAACCTTTACCTGGACATGAACGGAATCGTCCATCCCTGCGCCCATCCCGAGGACAGGCCAGCACCCCAGGATGAAGAGGAGATGATGTTGGAGATCTTCAAATACACAGACCGCGTCTTCAACATGGTCAGGCCTCGCAAGGTTCTGATGATTGCTGTTGGTAAGAACTTGAAATGCTATCCCCAAACAAATGCTCGCCGTACACTAACCCTGTCGAACCAATCCTAGATGGTGTCGCTCCTCGTGCGAAAATGAACCAGCAGCGATCGCGTCGCTTCAGATCCGCCCAGGAAGCCAAGGAAAAGGCCGAAGATAAGCTGGAGCTCCTCAAGCTTCTTAAGCAACAAAAGGGCGGCGACGTCAGTGCCGAGACCCTCGAAAGCGTCACAAAGAAAGCCTTTGACACCAACTCCATCACTCCTGGCACACCATTCATGGACATATTGGCCGGCAGTCTGAGGTATTGGTGCGCGTACAAGCTCAACACAGATCCGGGCTGGGCCAACGTCAAAATCATCATCTCGGACGCGACGGTGCCTGGAGAAGGAGAACACAAGATCATGGACTTTGTGCGCTCGCAACGATCATCGCCTGACCACGACCCCAACACGCGACACGTCATCTACGGCCTGGACGCCGATTTGATCATGCTGGGATTGGCTACTCACGAGCCTCACTTTCGTGTCTTGCGTGAGGATGTCTTCTTCCAGCAAGGCAAACCGAGACTGTGCAAGCTTTGCGGCCAGAAAGGCCACGATGCGCAGCAATGCAAGGGAGAGGTTAAGCAGAAGGAAGGCGAGTTTGATGAGAAGCAGAACGCCGAGCCATTGAAACCTTTCATCTGGCTCCACGTGTCTGTTCTGCGCGAGTACCTGAACGTCGAGCTCTACGTTCCGGACTTGCCGTTCCGCTTTGACCTGGAGAGGGCCGTGGACGATTGGATTTTTCTTTGCTGTTTCGTCGGCAATGATTTCTTACCCCACTTGCCCGCACTTGAAATTCGAGAGAATGGTATCATTACTTTGACCTCGATCTGGAAACAGAACCTGCCGCGGATGGGCGGGTACGTCACCAAGGACGGCCATATTGACCTGGAGCGTGTCCAATACATAATGGATGGCCTAGCCAAGCAAGAGGACTCCATTTTCCGGAAGCGTAAGGAACAGGAGGACCGCAGGGATGCCAACGCCAAGAGGCGCAAGATGCAAGATGACAGAGCTAAATGGGGAAACAACAGTGCCAACGGACCGCACGTCTCGGAGCCTCTCAAGGCAATCACTCACGACATGGTGGTCAACCGTGCCGCTGCACAGACGGATGCTAACGTCGCCAATAAGAGCGCAGCAAGCATGCTGAAAAGCCAGTTGAAGGCGATGCAATCCCAGGCTCCCGAAACCAGCGCTCCCGAGACTCCAGTCAAGGAAGGGGCCGCTTCTGAAGAAACCACCCCCGCTTCAGCTCTTGGCAAGCGCAAGGCTGCCCTCATGGAGGATGGCGACAGCCCTGCTCCCAACAGCCCTACTCCTGGAACGCCGGCCAGTGGAAACGGCGAAGCGGTCGACACTGTGAGGCTCTGGGAGGACGGGTATACAGATCGATACTACGAACAAAAGTTTCACGTCGACCCCAAGAACGTTGAATTCCGCCACAAGGTGGCGCACGCTTACGTCGAAGGTCTTGCCTGGGTTCTTCTCTACTATTTTCAGGGATGCCCCTCTTGGGAGTGGTTCTACCCGTACCATTATGCACCATTTGCTCAAGATTTCGTTGGTCTGAAGGACCTTGACATATCTTTTGAAAAGGGCAGAAAGTCCAAGCCTTACGAACAGTTGATGAGCGTCCTGCCGGCTGCATCACGCGATAACCTACCCCCTATCTTTCATGATCTCATGACCAAAGAGGACAGTGAGATCATTGACTTCTACCCTGAAGATTTCGAGGTAGATCTGAACGGCAAGAAATTTGCCTGGCAGGGCGTTGCGCTTCTGCCTTTTATTGAGATGGACCGGCTGCTTGCTGCAGTCCAAGCCAAGTACCCAGAGCTGACCGCTGATGAGGCGGCCAGGAACGGTCTTGGCAGGGACGTACTTATCATTTCGGATGCTCATGCGCCTCTGTATGACGATCTCATTACGAATTTTTATTCGAAGCGTCAGACAGGTTCGACCTATAAGCTTGACCAGAAAAATAGTGACCTGCTGGCTGGAGTTGTGGAAAAACTTCCGGATTATCTTCCTCACGGTGCTCTTGTGTATCCTTTGGAGAGAAAATGCATGCCGGACGTCGAGTATGACCGGTCACTAACGTACGTTTATCCATCCCCCAACTCCTCTGATTTCATCGAAAATGTGCAAAGCTAACAATCATATACTCCAGAGTTTATTATGATATGCCCCAGGCTGTTGCTCACAAGTCAATGCTCCTTCGCGGTCTGAAGATGCCCACACCTGCACTAACCCGTCACGACATTGATGACTTGAAGAACAAGATGCGCGGCGGTGGAGGCCGCGGTGGATACGGCGGCGGTCGCGGTGGTGGTGGTTACGGTGGAGGTGGCAGAGGCGGTTACAATGGGAACAATGGGAACAATAGTAACGGTGGTCACCGGAATGGTGCCGACTCGTACAACCCGCGCGACCAGCGTGGAGGCAGACCCCCTCAGCATCAGTCTTGGCAGCCTCCTCCCCCAGGATCGGCCGGCTTTGGTATGGGCGTGCCGCCCCCTCCTCCCCCCGCTCACCACTATGGAGGTCACGGTGGAGGCTACAACGATAGGCATGCGCAGCAGGGCTACCCCCCAAGTTACCCACAATACCCACCCCCAGGCCAAGGATATCAGCCAGCCTACCCTCCGTCATACGGACCGCCACCGGGACAGTACGGTGGTGGTGGTCATTATCCACCGCCTCCTCCCGGTCACAACCAGTCATACCGTTCCGATGATCGTGGATATAGGGGTGGCTACAACGGCGGTAGGGATAGAGGACCTCCACGAGGTGGGGGTGGTGGCGGTGGTGGCAGAGGAAGAGGAGGGTATGGGAGGTGAGATTGTCATTGACAATGGAATGCGTTTGTGGAATTATTGTTTGGCATGAAGCATCACATGCCTGCCTCGTGTAGATTTTTGTCTGCAAGTCTTTAAGGCGGTAAAACCGGGCATAGACTATGGTTAAATTGCATGAGGCTTTTGAGGATGGTAGACAACGCAGGACGCGATCCAATTTGGTGACTTGAACAAGCCGAGTCGTATAGGATTTGTTCGGAATTGGACACGGATTGGTCCATCGACGGCTGGCCATCAAGGAATAAATTAAATACAATGATTTAAGCTCTTTGGAAAAACTGAATTTGGTGTTCCTGGTGAGCGTGAAAATGATCAGCCTGCCTGGAATGTTTTGCAATGGAACAGACCATGTTGCCATGTAAATATTTCCAGCCTTGTCTGATTTAAGTCTGAATTTTCAATCCACCTGTCGTTTCATAGGTACGTCGTACTGGGCCTAGTGACAGCTCGGTTCTCCCACTGACACGTCAATATTTTTTTGACAGCCTGCCATTGGCTTTGTCTGTTTTACTTTTGACGACAAGCTCAGCGTGGGTTACATCAATCAGGCTCCTGTCATACCTTACCTACTGTGTCTTGCGTGATTAGACGTAGGTACTTTCTGATACTACCCCATACCTTATCATAACCACCTACCGACAAAGTAACCAAATTCAAGTGAAGATCAGGGCAGATAGATTGAAGCGGTTCAATTTACTACAGCAGGTACCCGTGGTAGAAAAGGTCTTGCCATTGAAACCTACCTACCTATGCAGGCCTGTCGCTAGTTTTTAGGTCTATTCTAGATAGTTGCACAAGAAATAAAATGACTCGAGGTGAGGTACCTCCTCCTACCTTATTCAATGTGAGGTGACAACGGCAAGGTAGAGTAACGTACTGTGCCTAGGAGGGTTAATTATGCCCAACATAATCGTAGTTTCGATTGAGCTTTTGTACCTAACCCCTCCCCCACAACGGCCAAAGCTTGCCTCCACTCGTACGTTAGGTAGGTTGTTAAGGACAGGGGGGGAGGGGTCCTCACAGATTGCGATTGGCGACTTGCTTTTATCGATCCATCAAATGTTTGCGACGAAACGACCAGCCATTTAGCCTTTTTGGACATCAACACGGCTGCTCTCCCACCACACACATAACCACCTACCTACCTACCTTACTTACTTACTAAACAGTACCTACCTACCTACTCCACCAGCCCTAGCTGTCTATCTCGCTAGTCTTTCTCTGCACACGACCGAAGCTTCAGCAAAGACTAACCTAAAGTTCCGCTGCCGCTAGCTGATCATCCTTCTCACGGACGGGGGCTAATCGAAACCGTAACCCAACCAAAGCCAGGGCATCCATTCCTTACCGCAATTGGCACCTGTCCGCCCCTCCGCCCCCTTCCCTTACAAGACCGGCCTGCAACGCATAAAATCATGATCACGGCGAGGTAGCCAGGCTGCCCGTTTCCGAGTCCGAGTCAGCGTCCGGTCCGGCATAATCACTGCCCCGGCTTCCAGCTATGAACGGCGACACGGGACTCGTGGGCTGCCTGGTGGAAAGGCTCACGACTCGGGTACGCTGATGCTGCTTTACTTGTCTCTTTTTTTGTTTTGTTTTCTGTCTTTACTTCTCTTCTTTGCTACCTAGCCTTGGCTTTGCTAACCCGTTTACCCTTCCTCGTCACAGCTTCCGTATCGTACCGGCACCTGGAGCGAGGACATCGGCCAAGACGAAATAGTTGCTACAACCCGAGCCACACTCGTCAAGCTCAGCGCAACCTCCATCACCGGCGTTCTCGATGCCCTGTTGGGACTTTTGGTTGAACTCGCCCGCCCGTATCCAAATGTCACCTCGCATCCTCCCCACGTCCTCCTCTCCGAGATATACCTATTCGGCCTCGTCGCCGACTGTTGCGCCCACCATTGGGCCCGCCATGCCGCCCCCGGAGCTCCCCTGCTACCGCGCGACCTGACCAATCTGCCGCCCCCGCAGCCCATTCCCAGCACACTGGTGCCCAGGATATTTGATTTTGTCAGGCTCTTCTTCAGCCCGCTGCCTAGCGACTATGTCCTGCCACCAAAAACCCTCCTCGACGAAGCCCATGCGTCCCTCACGCTCTCGACCCCGACTGGTGGCAAGTCCAAATCTTTTGGCTCTTCACGGGTCACCAATGATGAGATGAGCAACAGTGAGCTGCTCGAGGCACACGCCCCCGCTCTCGAGGTCCAGGTGCGCACCATCATCGAGTTTGTGACGGCTTCCAACTGGTCTGCATCCTTTGACTGCTACCGAGCCGTAGTCTACAGTATCCGGTCCGCCGCCGCACCGGGAACTCAGGGCCAGGGAGGAGCATATCACATGCCCAACGATGACGAGCGCGCCGCCCTCGTTCTGCTGCGCATGGTTGCGTATTTTTGGGTTGACGCGCAGAAGCTTGGCCAGGTCGTGCAGGAGCTGTGCTCAAGTTTCTTGCACTTCCGCAAGAACTTCCAGAACACCGTCGCCATCGTGGCGCCTCTCCTCATCTCGCGCTGGATCGATAGATTCCCTGGGGAGTTTGTGCAGCTGCACATAGCCCACAAACGCCTGGATGGCGGGGCTGACACGCTCTTTGACATGTCCCACACGGTTGTCGACAGCGGCAAGCGGAGAGCCCAGTTGTATCCGTTGCAAATGTCGTTACTTTTTCTGCTCCCTGACGTATTTGAGGTTGCAAGCAACCTTCGGGAGGCCAAGGGTGGTAGTTTGTCCAAGAAGGCTGGCTTTCTTGAGACTCTTAAAAAGTCGCTGCGCAACCGCAACGAGCAGGCTGCATACTGTCTGGTCTCGCTGCTGCGGGTAGCTCGTCACTTTGACGCAGAAAGCGACTCGGGCCTCGAAGCGGCGCTGCTCAGCTTCGCCATGGACGTACAGGATGAGGTGCGCGATTCCGTCTTCCGCAAGTTCCCTGTCGGGTCCGACAGCTCTCTTTTCGACCAGGACATACTCACCGCGGCCCTGGTGAGCCTTATGCATCTCAACTTTGACATATGTGTCGAGTCGCTGGCCCACGGGTGCCTAGCACCGTCGGCACCACAAAGCTTCAAAATCGCGGTCGTGCAGACCTGTACACACTTTGCCCGCTTGCAGGACGGCCATAGGTATCACAAGCTATTCATTGGTGCATCTGGCTTCATGCAAAGCCAGCTCGCAGCTGCCTCATCGCTGTTCACCGATGTGTTAATCCACGACCCGTCCATGCGGCGTAGAGGTTCGGAAGCAGGAGCGGCGTCTGTCAACATGATCATCAACATCCTGGAGTTTCTCAACGTATCGCCCATGGCCCTTTTTGCAGGCTCCTCGAGCAGCGACAAGGATGAGCGAGGGAAATTTTTCGAGGACAATTTCGAGGCCCTCTTCTTGTGTATGGTCGTCGCGGATGAGTCGGTGCGGAGGCCGGCGGTCGGAGTGGCCCGGCGGCTCTTTGATGACGACATGATTGTCAGATCGCTCGCTTCGTCCAAGAGGATCGAGTCGAAAGAATACAAGAACAAGTTCTGGAAGTTGACGTAAGCTTAATTCCCCTGTGTACCTGCTCACGTTCCAGCTTTTTCTTGTTGTTTTGCGGGGAACAGGGCGCAAAGACTTGGCGGTTGTGGCTAACTACAGAATCCTTAGATCTCTTGTGTTGACGTCCATGTGTGATATTCACCCAGGGGCGGACCTCAGTGCCAATTTTAGGTCTATACACAGCTATCTAGAGTCGAGACTTTTGCTGTTAAGCGTGGTCAAGGATTTGGCTGAGCTCACAGAAGAGATTCCAGAACGAACAGCGGCTTATACCAGACTCGAGACGGTTTTGCTGGTTGCGCTGTGCTCGCCCGACATCGAGACCTGTCAGCTGGTTACCTCATGTTTTGGTCGATTTCTGGAAGAGTGTCGCGCGATAGATGCCGCGTCAGAAACAGGCAAGTCGTCACTGTCCCTACTGCGCAATGGCGAGGTCTTCCAGGAGATTTCGTCACGTGCCTTTCGGTTCACCGGTCTGGTTGCTTTCCAAAAGCGGATGCGTGGTCTTCTGAGGCGGATGCAGTACCCAAGTACCGGTATACTAGACGCCTGGGAGCTCGGGTTCGACAATTGGCTCCATCTATCCAAAGAAGTGTCGACATCGTCGGCCGAGGGCGTTTCGGAGAGAACGGTGGCAGAGTGGCGAAACTACTCGGGCTTTTTGGCTGCCTTGGGTGGCATCTGCATTGCTGACCAGGCTGTTATTCTGGAGGAGCCGGTGGTCAGCGGGCTGAGGTGGATCGACAGGCTTCCATCTGATGATGAAGAGGAGCCTGTTCTGGCGAGGTTTTTGCGGCTCAGTGTCCAGATCCTGGCCTGCCACAATGTTAGGATCAGAGAGACGATGCGTGAGGTGCTGTCGAGTGAAGTGTCCCCGGCATTATACCAGCCTCTCTTCAAGGCGCTTGAGGTAGAGCTCGATGTGCTCTTTGCCGGTGCACTGGAGGGATCCGTTAAGGAGCAGGATAGCGAGATTGTGTTTGCTGAGCAGGCAGCGTCACTAATGAGGGCTCTGGTCGAACGTTTGGATACACCCGCCGAGTTGGGGGCAGCTTCTTCAGTCCACCTTGGGTCACTGACGCTCAACTTTGCCAAGTTCCTCGACAGCGTCTCTGACAGTCCCAGCAGCTTGAGGGTCAAGATCAAAATTTGTCAGCTCTGTGAAGCAATTACCCGCCGGAAGGAGCATTTGAACCTTCGCGACGATGTTCGCAACCGCAACCAACTCCTCGAGTTTGTCTTTGGTTGGATTGCGCGACCACGGACACCTAATCTGGACGCGCTATCACTACACGGCGGAGGCAAGCAGGACGAGATGGCCCGTGTCCAAAAGGATCTTGACAAGGCGGCACTCAGGGCGCTTGCGGAGCTGACCTTCCGCCTACCGCTGCAGCCGAGCGAGGGCCACACGGATGCCGGAACCAGCGAGCTCAAGTCGCAGATGTTCCATACTTACTTCAACCGGTTCCTGTCGCTGTTGAACCCCGAGCCGACAAATATCGGCGCCGGGGCGGACCTCGGGCGCGACGAACATGCTACCAGTTCGGAGCTCGCAATCACGATTCTGTCGAACCTGCTAAGTGCAAATATAGACGTCGGCCTGAAGCATTCGCTCAGTATTGGTTACCACGAAAACGTTGATATCCGGACGGCGTTTGTCAAGGTCCTGTACAATATCCTGGTGCAGGGAACCGAGTTCAGCAATCTGTCAGACACGGCGGTGAGCGAGAAGTACGACAAGCTACTTAATCTCCTTACTCGCGACACCACCCTGGCGGTGGCCATGAGCTCGTCATGTCCCAGCAGTGAGGTGGACGAGCTGACGATCGCGCTGCTGAACATTTTTGAGCGCCGTGGGTTGAGCTTTGAGCTTATCGAGGCGCTGATCAAGCAGGAGGTCGAGGACACGGAGAACGAGTCGGAGCTGTTGCGCCGGACCAGCGTGGCCACCAAAATGCTGTCCGTTTATGCCAAGTGGAAGGGAGCGGCATACCTCAAGGCGACTTTGCAGAAGGTGGTGGAGCGGCTGATGCTGACGTCCAAAGATCTCAACCTCGAATTGGACCCTCAGCGTGTGGACCAGTCCAAGGAGGAACTCAACAAGAATGCGCTGCAGCTGAGGATTGTGGCTAAAGTTTTCATCGAGGATATCTGCGCCTCCAAGGCCAACATCCCCGACTCATTCCGGAAGATTTGCAGCATTGTGAGTGTTATTTCCTGGCCGAAAAAAAAGAAAAGAAAAGTGCGGGCCTTGAGATGTAATCCGGCGTAATATGAAGCTAACAAAAAGAATACGTCCTTGCAAGATTTCCAACACGGTCACGGCCAGATTCCACGACTCCAAGTACACGGCCGTTGGGGCCTTTGTCTTCCTTCGCTTCTTCTGTCCGGCCATTGTGGCGCCCGAGGTTGAGGGACTGGTCAACAAACAGCCGACGAGGGAGATGCGACGTGGGCTGTTACTTATTGCCAAGATCATCCAGAACCTCGCCAACAATGTCCTGTTCGGTGCTAAGGAGCCGTACATGTTCCCGTTGAATGACTTTTTGACGCAGAACATATACAAAGTCACCACTTTTCTGCGCGAGATCTCTGTGAGTCCCACTTTTGTGTTTCGCTCTTGACAAACAAAGAAGAAAACAGAAACAAAAGCTTGACAAGGGCTGAAACTAATATCGTATTGCGACGGCGCTAAACAGGTGGCCCCTGAACACATGGAACCAAGTCCTCCGAGCGAGTCGTTCGACTTTGGATCGTGCGTCGCCCTGCACCGGTTCCTATATGACCATTGGGATCACGTACGGCAGCGGCTTGTCTCCCGCGAGAGGAGGGACTTTGCTGTGCGCTCACCGGCCGTCGACGCTTCCATGAGCCGGGTCAGATCCCCTGTGCTGGAGCCACTACGGGCCCTCATCACAAACCTCGGTCCGCCGCCCTTGGCTGTCACTTGGAATAGGCCTCAGATTTCAGCCAACAGCCCACCGGCGTACTCGCGGTTCCAGGAGTTTATGCTTCGTAACGCGTTCAAGGGCTCAGAGTCGTTTATCACCACGCGCGTCGTGTATGACGGTGGTGAGAGCAAGGTCAGTGTTGATGGACAGGGAGATGCTGACTACTCAGACTGCAACAAATGGAATGACTAACGCTTCTGTTGGATGGCAAACTAGGATGGACTCTCTATAATTTGCGTCATCTTGCGCAACATAGACCTCGAGGCGATCGACTACGATACCTTGGTTTACTGCTACCTCAAGATTGCTAGTAGATTGTGGCACAGGCCTTTCGGTCTGTTCATCGATGCGACGTGCTACAATGGCCAGAGCGAACCGCAGGATGAGTTGTTTATGAAGTTGGAGAAGTTGACGCCTATCGAGCTGTCACGGAACCTGTCGAGGATCTATATTTACAACATGAACACGGCTTTCAGGTAAGCTTCTTGCTTGTAGGTTGAGCGGTGTAGTACATAAGATACCATACTGACATTTACTTTAACTAAAGGAAATGCTTCCGTCGTGTCATGCGAATTTCGACCAAGAACGAGACTAGCGTATTCAACCCTCGAAATGTCGAGTATCACCTGATGGATAACCTGCAGGAGCTTCAGTTGCATTTCCACCTCAGAGACCTTCATCTACCCAAGGAAACCATCAGCGTGGTGACGGACGCGCGCTACAAATTTCAGTCTGTTACCAAGTTGTCCAAGACCAAGGGCAAGATCGAAGTCGCCATCCACGTTGGCAGCCAGTTCATCCAGATCACCACGGCAAAGAAGCAGGAGATATACCAGGGCCACCACCGCTTGACAACTACCATTAACGATATTTTCAGATTAGGCGACATCGACGAGGCCCCGACGTCGATTCAGACCGAGGACGACTCGGCCTTTGGGCTGAGAGCCGACGGTGGAAAGATCGTCATGTACTTTACGAGCCCCAGCAAGGTTGACGTGCTCCGATCCATCCTGGTAGCTAAGGCCAAGTACGGCAAAGACACCAGGTCGCTGAAGTCGTTTGAGCGTCTCATCAGACCACAGGATGTACCGGGTACGCTATTGAACCTGGCCATGACAAATCTGGCGAGCTCCGACAGCGTTTTGCGCCTCGCCTCGTACAATCTCCTCGGGGCGCTCTGTAGGGCGTTCAAATTCCAGGCAGCCTCGAGGCTCATGTGTGCCAAGGAGATCGCGGTGCCGCTGGATCCGTCGCACTTTATCATCAACATCAGCAAACTCCTGGCACGGACAGAGCCGCAGCTCACGTCAGACTTTCTGAACGAGTTCTTTGTCGGTTGGGACAGCTTTTCCGAGGAACAGAAGCCATTGAGCTTGGCATACATGTCGCCGTGGCTGCCGAGCCTGCGCACAGCCATTCTACCGGCCGAGGCCGATGGTGACAAGGGCCGCGAGAAGATTGCTTCCCTGTTCCGGAAGCTCATCGACGTGACGCTCAACGACCCTAACCCAACTCTTAACTTTACTCTGGAGCAGGTCGTGTGGCCATCCATCGCGTCGGATGAGGTCCTGATGGAGATACTACTTGAGGAGATAATCAAGATGGCTCTGAGCATCAATCTACACGACGGGCAGTCATTGGTTCTGACGTCGATAGTTACCTCAATAGGAACCATGTCTCTGCGTGGGAAAATCATGGCGCGGCTGCGCAAGAGCATCAACCGATCGTCGCTACGGCCATCAAAGTACTTGTCGGAAAATGCCGTGTGGCCCGAGGTGTGCCTGCTGCTGCAGTTCTGCGTATCGCTCTCGTTCGATAGCGGCGTGCAGGCGCAGCAATTCCTGCCCGAGGTCTTTCACGTGGTCACGATGCTTGCCAACACTGGCTCGGCTGACGTGCGGCTCATGGTACACCGGCTCTTGGTCAATACTATCCATGCCGCCTGCACCTCTTTCCAACTTGACGAGGCCAAGCTCAACAGGCTCCGTGCATCTCTGGAGGCCTTCTCAGAACCCAAGAACGACTTTTTCTCGCACCCAGCGCATCACCCATCGACTTTCCCTCGTGATGGCGCCTCGTTCGTGTCGACGACACAGGAAGCCGGCCCGGCCATGGCGGCAACCGAGAGCCTCGCTACGCAGCTTTTCGAGGTGTGTTCGATCGCAGCGCCCTCAACGGATGTGTGCAACGCGTGGCGCTCCCGCTGGATGAGTCTCGTGGCAAGTGTTGCCTTTCAAAACAATCCACTCATCCAACCGCGCGCCTTCACCGTCATGGGATGCTTGGCCCGTGAGGAAGTCGATGACGACCTTCTGTACCAGGTCCTCGTGGCCTTGCGCAACAGCGTCGGTCGTTTTGGTGGTGACCAGGACGGCAACGGTGGTGGCAACAGCGAGATGATGGTGGCGATCGTGACGTCGCTGTCAAAGATGATGGCCAAGCTGCCGTCGGCGTCACGATATGGCCTGCAGCTTTTTTGGTTGGCCATCTCACTGCTCCGACTGGTGCCACCGAACCTCTTCAACTGCACCGCTGCGTTTCTCGAGGCGGTGCTGGGCAACATCAAAACGTCGGCCGAGGTCAGAGGCGAGCGTATGGCGCCGTTCCTGCTCGAGGGTCGCGCCCAGCTCAAGGAGGCGGCGCTGCCGCTCGATGACGCCTACGGTGTGCACTTTACCAGCGAAAGTTTCCATTTTGCTGCTTGCGCCTGTCTTGTCAGGGGCTTGACAGACACCGTCACAAAGGCGACGGCTTTGAGGGTCCTTTCGACATTTTTGGAGATGACGAGCTGGAGACCGCCCACGGGGCAAGGCGAACAGCAGCACCCAAGCGCAAGCGATGTTTTGTGTTCACCGTACATGGCGCTGATATTGGCGCGTGCAGGGAGTCGGGAGGAGGTCAAGGACAGCTTCTGGGTGGCTGGAGTGAACCCATCGGCGTTGGAGCGGTCGCAGCAGGCCGGCACCTCGGGCGGCAGCAATGGCAACTTCTTCCGTAACGTGAGGGACGTGGCTGGCATGAAGGATCGGGACCTACTGCTCAACACGGCTATTGAGCTCGTTGACTTCCAGTACCTCGAGGACGCTATGCAGAACCGGACTCTGCGTTGGCTCAACGAGCTCGCGGCGGCACGGCCTGGTGTGGTGGTGCACCTATACGGACCCATCCACTCGATTCTAGACAGCGTGCTGCTCCACTGCCAGAACAGTTCGACTCTCGAGTCGGCGCACCTGCTGCTGCAGACTCTGAGCGGGAACCCGAGGCTCGTCAGTGCGCAGCAGCAGCTGGAGGGTGGGGCCGGGGCGTCTGCGGGCATTCTGGACGACATACTCGAGGAGATGGGCTTCGAGGGTCTGTGGAGAAGCTGCTCGTTCAACCTGGCGGTTGACGGGAGGGAGTGTTTTGCGTTGACGGAGAAGTTGATCGAGGTTAGTAGTGTCGTGGTCCCTTTTTTTTTTTTTTCTCGTTTCTTTTTTTTTTTTTTTTGCGGTTGTTTATTTACTCCTGGGCCTAACCGACTGACTGACTGTGTCCCCCATGACAACAGCTTACTTTCCACCCATGATTTCTCAACAAACAGGGCCATATCTACAACTACCAACGCGCCATCTAAACACATATTCACTCA
Source organism: Pyricularia grisea (assembly GCF_004355905.1). Classification (NCBI taxonomy): domain Eukaryota; kingdom Fungi; phylum Ascomycota; class Sordariomycetes; order Magnaporthales; family Pyriculariaceae; genus Pyricularia; species Pyricularia grisea. The sequence continues at coordinate 553,233 of NW_022156719.1, read as the reverse complement.
CAAAACACACAAAACCCGAAACGGTTAACAAAAATCAAGCGCATCTTGGCGCGTGGGAATGATTAGCGATATTAGTCGCAGAAAAGTTTCAGAGTTTGGGAAGACTCTCTTGGTATGGGGTTATTTGGTGGGAAGGTTAGATGTTAGTTATTCTCTCTTGAATTGGGTCGTTGTTTGCATTTTCATTTCATTTGTCAAATCATTTTTTTATATAGCGAGCTGGCGATATACCATTGGGCGGGGGTGCCGGATGCTACTTCATTTGGCTGGTTTTTGTTTATGTCCATTCTTTCTCATTTGATATTTTGTAATGTCTCTTCTTTCTCATTTGATATTTTGTAATGTCTCTTCTTTCCTACTTGGCATTCCTTTAACTACTTTTTTATGTTTTACATGATGATGCGCAACGGTGGATGGATCTTTTCTTCTTCTCTTTCTCATTTTTAATCACGTATCTGTCTCTCACACCTGTCACGGACGATCAGCATTTAAAGAAGACTAGAGATGGTGGGAAAAGCGGGAACAAGAAAACAAATCAGGAGGAGTATGCTTCTATCTGTACCTGAAGCAAGAAATACAAAAGAAGAAGAAGAAGAAGAAGAAAGCATAACAAGAGTTGATACCTGTGACGAACCAGTTTCCAAATCCAGCTACCAATGAGTGCATTGCCGAAGGGAACAAATCACCCGTTTTGTTGGGCTTTTTTCTCTTTTGTCTTTCTCCGCACTTGAAGATAATAAAAGAAGAAAAAAACAATATCCCAACGCACCCCTCCAGGATACGGATACAGTAAGAAGGAAAACAAGATTTTGGAACCAGAAAATAAAAAAGATTAACAGAAATTAAGAAATAAACAGACAACGGCAAGGGAGGGTGGGTTTACGGGAGGAGCAGTAGTTCGTTCACTTGACTTTTTGGGGGGGGGGGGGGGGGGGGGGGGGGGGGGGGGGGGGGATTGGGTCAAGTTCTTTTTTTTTAAATCCCGAAAAGAGGGCTGCATGAGAGGGACCCTTGGTGCATCCACCCGCCCCGAAAACAAAAACAAAAAAAAGCCAGTAATTGTTTTGTTTTGTTTCGGGATATGATCACCCCATGCTCACACCCTCTTCTCTACATATTTGGTGAATATTGATTACTTTTTTTCCCCTCCTGAAAAAAAAGAAATGACGTCCATCCTTTTCCTTTTCTGCACTTTTAACCTATCTTACCTGCATCAAGGTGCGGGGAAAGGAAAAAGGGAATAGGAAAAAAAAAAAAACGAGATTGACCGGTCAGGAGATAAGTGAGAAAAAGGTACCATGCAGGATGTGATCGGACCTCCCCATTGTGTTCCTTGAACGTGGCCTTGTTTTGATCGTGCATTGGGACGGTAATACATATCGGTTAATGTGGTTTTTCTTGGAGTGACGGAAGCAAGACATAAACACACAACCGCTCAGAAAAAAAAAAAAGAAAAGAGAAGAAAAAAAAATGCATAGTGATATCAGGAATCTTTTTTTTTTCCGGGCTTGAATAAACACAAAAGCCACCCGAATTTTTAGGGGACCTACCATGGATGGGGTCACTTAAAAACCTCAGCAAGCTTCGAAAAAATTAGTGGGTAGTTGACGTAAGTCACCACTTGATAGTAAACATCAGAAATGGGGGAAAAAAGCAAACAGATTGAATTAGGGACGAAAACAAAGGTCTTCCGAGATTATGACGATGGGCCTACGACCCTTGCAGAGTACCTCATGATGTATGTCTGTGGAGTTTACCGGGATTGGTGCTGTTCTCTTTTGTTTCCCCTCTTCCTACCCTTTATTTTACATAGTATTTCCCCTTGTTCAAAGTTTCCATGATTTCTGCAATTGAATTTTTTCTTAGGCGGGGGTGGGTTGTTCAAGTCCGAGTCATGATACACAACACATTCACACGTGCACTAAATCCTTTGTCCTCGTCAAGGGCTAATTAATGTACAATTTTTGATTTGAGTTCAATTACAGTACGTAGTACAACACACTGATGCCGTCGTCTTATCTCTTCCCTGTTTTCTCATCATACTTTTTCTCCATGTCTAAAGAAAGGAAAAGATGTGACAAAATGTAATGCACCGCTTCGCAGGCTATGCTGCAGTCGGATTATCACTCTTAGCAAATGTTATAAAAAAAAGATGATAAGAAAAAATATAGTGTGTGACTGATGAAATAGGAGAAAACCCAAAAGTTGCCCATCCCAGTGGTATCCCATCTATATTTTATGTCGCCGCTGATTCAACTGAAAATCATCCTTGGAAAGGAGAACAAAAAATACATGAATGAGTTAAAACGAAGAGAAATCAGAAAGTAAGGGCTGCATTCATTAAAAATTCAGTCGCTAAACAAATCCGGGGGTGATGCAGAAAATCTGCGCCCAAGTTGTCCATCTCAAATGGCACGACGTCAAATGACGTATGACCAAAGGGTAGAAGGAATGATGATGATGATGGTGGTGGTGACGATGTTGCGGGTCATGATGTCTGGGGGAAGAAATATAGTGTACAGCAAAAAAAGTCAAAAAAAGAAAAAAAAAAAAAAAAAAAAAAAAAAAGGAAAAAAAAAAAAAAAAAAAAAAAAAAGAAAAGACCAGCCAAATGAATTGAACAAATTTTGTTTCGTATCGTGTCGTAATGGGGGGTGTGTGATCAAGGGCGGTAAAAGTAAATGTATGATGCTATGCTACTTCGTAATGGGGGTTACGATGGTTAGGTTGGCCTGGCATTCCTGTCAATCGACGCAAGAGAACTGAGCTCTTCTAGAAACTCGGTGATGCTTCCATGTCGTCTTTGACAAAAGAAAGCAAGAGCCAACCGCGGAAAGGGTTCGTTGATGCGATCATCTGACGTCATCCAGGGTTCTTTTTGGACCGGGATTGGCAATGGAGAGCTTCTTCCGGTGCCTCGGCGGTGGGGCCCCCAACCGTGCAAACATGGTTGCTGGACCCTGAATTTTTCTGGGGCCCATGGTCGTCTTGGCGGGGCGACAATCGATCAGGACTGGTCGGGCGGGGAGCCGGGCTTGGGCTCAGAGCGTCTCAATCACGCTAATGACGACTCGGAACCACCTCGATGCCGTCATTTGATTCCCCACCAACCAAGGACCTTCCCTTCTTTGGGAATGCCGTTGGCTTTAGGGTCTGGTCTGTTCCAAGTGGCTGTCCCTGCGATCGTCCAGGTTGTGTGCAGCCGTGGTTCGGATGGACTGAATGCTAGTATCATTTTTTTTTCTGTTTCTTTTCTCGCTGTAGCATTCCTCCTTGTCCTGTGTATCCATCCCAATTGAGGGAAGGTTTCAGGCTGGGTCCTCGAGTAACACACACACACACACACACACACGCACAAACACACAATCCATACACCCCTCGCTCTCATTGTGCAACGTGCCGTCAATTCGGAAATGCCGAACAGGAATTTCAAGTCGTACAATAAACTTCGTAACAATGAATGAGACTTCTTTGCTCAGTGATTGTTGTTGCTTCCCTGCATCCCTCGACGACGATGCTTGCCGGGAAACTCGACATCGGGGTGGCAAACTCGGTAGTGCCTCGTAAGCGCATCCGCGCGGCTAAACGTTTTCTCTTCAGTACACAAATCGCACCTAACCTTCTGTTTGCGGCCATTGTGGATCGTGTCCTCGTGCCTTGTAAGGTCGTAAGGTCGGGAGAAGATGGTGTTGCAGGGCTTGCCTGTGCTCGGGTTGATGCGGTTGCACTTGTGGGGCCCGTGCTGTGTGTTGAGGAGCTGCGACGTCATGCCGTCTCCGCCATGCCCCATCTCCATGTCTGTCCTGCGTCCACTTGTGCTGAGGCCATGTGCCTGACGATGTCCCTCACGCTTGTGCTTCTGCAGGAGCGCTGGTGTGTCGAACCGGAGGCTGCAGCCGTGATAAGTACAGGTGTACGTGCCGCCGTCAGCGCTGATCCTACCCTCCGGCCTCCCAGGGCTGTTCATGCTCGGGCTGATGCTGCTGTGGGTGCTGTTTGAATGGCTTGTAGCCGACAGATGTCCCGGGGTAGATGATGAACCGCGCATCGAGACTGGAGTCTGTTGCATCGACATCTGGCTAGCGCCAACAAATGGATAAGCCTGAGGAATCTGTATCGTGGGCGCCATGGGTGCCGCTGTGAAGGTGAATGCGCTCGTGTCCATGGGCAGGCCATGAGTGCCGAAACCCTGGCTGCTCTGTGCGGCAGCAGATGCAGCAGCAGCCGCGGCGACAGCCTTGTTGAGCTCGTCCTCGGTGAAGCCGCTCATGCCATTTGAAGATGTCTGCGCGAATAGTGGCACGTTGTTCAGATCATCGTTGTCGTTGAATTCAAGCATGGCGTCCTTGGGCGATATTGTTTGAGGTGTCGCTGCGTTTGATCCCCTGTTCAGCTGCTGACGAAGGACCTCATCGTCCTGCTCTGCCTTGTGCTGCTCCCGGAGCTGCTGAGCTGACTTGAAACCCAGCTGCCTTGGCTGCTGAGCCTGCCCTTGCCGGTCAATGCCAAAGTCGTGCATGGGTGTCGGTGCGAGGGGCGATCCATTGCGGAATGGTGAGCGATCCCTAGACACGGTCGTTACCGGAGTCTGGGCAGCACTAAGGTGCTGCTGGGCTGCCTGTAGTCTCTGCGCAAACATGTCGTGATGCGGAGAGCCAGGGTTTTGCGCAGGCTGTGTGTGTGACGGAGTTGAAGTGCTCAAGGTGAAGTTGGGGCTATACAGCTCGTCGTTGTAAATGTCGGTCATTGTCCTGTCGAGCTTTGGGACGACGTGAAGGCTGGCGGCATGCCTCTGTCTCCTCTCATCTTCCGCCTCAACGTTGCATGGCGTTGCTGGTGAGTCATGAGAAGCAACCGAGCTCGCCACCGAGACCGGGCGTGACTTTGACGCATTGCTAGCGGATAGCTCGGGCGGAGGTAAAAGTCCCCTCTCCGACTTGGGCTTTTGCTGCGCCAGCATATGGTTATATGTGGTTGCTGTGGGGTTGGTGTGCAGCTGGTTTGGGTAGTTTGGTGAAAAATTGCTTCCGTCCTGGCCGGGGCCAAAGGACTTTGCCAGGTGGTAGTAAGAATCGTTCGAGTTGAACATGTTGCTGCCTCCGAACCCATCCGTCAACGAGTCTGTCACGGCGATCTGTGGGTTTGTCGTAGACTGCGAGTAAGGCGACGCCGGGCCGGCCGAGCCCAGTGAAGAGAGCGAAGACTCCCTGTTGTGCGCTGATGTTCTATGTCCTGGCTTGTTGCTGATGTGGCTTTGGGCATACCAGCTCTCAGACGTCGGCATCAGATCAGCGTTGCTCATCAGAGAAGGTGAGCTCGACGAGAGCCACGAGTTTGTCGAGAACGGCGACAAGGCGATGTCCGAATCTGCGTTGAGCGGGCTAAAGTCGACGTCGAGTCCCAGGTCGATGTTTGCGTCGATGTCGCGGGGGATCTCGTGTGGTTGTGTGTTGTAGCCGTGTGCAAAATTGCTCCTCGGATTTGTGCTTGTTCTTTGACTATATGTGCTGCTGTTGGCGTCGATGCCGTTGGAAGCAGTGTTGGCTGTGTTCTGTTGATGAAAATGATTGTGGGATTGGAATGGTCTTGTCAATAGCATATTTAGTCGGAAAGTTTTCGAAGTGTTATATTGTATGATAGGGATGTTGTTTTGTTAGATTTGTGGTTTTGATCTTGGAGTGGCAAAAATGTGTGAGTGTGGGAGGAGGGACAAAGTTCTTTAAATGGAGGTGTGCAGGTTGTGGAGGGAGCTGAAAGACGGGGGGTGTGTCATTAGAGCCCCCGATCGCTGTCTTCGTCCATGTGCGATGACGCATAGTGCAGGGATCTGTGGATCCAAGGGTCTTTTTTGTTCAATTGCTAACCAGGGTGTCCACAACTGGTTCCATAATGCAGAGTTTTGTCAGCGAACAAAAAAAAAAAAAAAAAAGTGATTGAGTCATGTGGGCCCTGTCCGAGCCTAGCCGTGGGGCTGGGCTTGCTTTCATGGGGCCTCTTTGGATTGGCAGATACTGCCCAAGCACTAAAGGGTCTCCTCTTACGGTATTCACTACGGTACCAAGGTTGGAAGATGTATGCAAAAACAGTGGCATTTCTCGTATGTTCGCAGTGGTTTGATTTGTAGAGAGCACATGCACATTCTCTGCCATGATCACGCAACTTTTCGCTTCTTCTTTGTTCCCAGCCGCATGTGCTAAACAGATCACAATAGGCCAATTGGAGTAGCCGACGTCCAAGCCATGTCGGGGGCCGATTTTGGCCTTAGAAATCGACAAGAGGGTCGACTGCTGCAATTGGGTGGTCGGCTGATCGGACTCCCTCGGAGACCGCGACCCGACCATTTTTTGACCTGTGGCTTGACAAATGCATTACACTACCTACCAAATTTTATGGTAGCAATTGAAATGAAAAATATGTAATCCCGTTGCAAATTAGTTGGACGTGTAAGAAGAGAGCTGAGGATGATGATGATGATGAAAGACAATTCTGCACACTCCACCCCCGCTGCAGAACATATTTAAATATTTCCTTTCTCATTGATGGAAGTCGACAGATACTACTACAACTAACTGTAATGCTCAGAAAGCATAATCTATGAATAATCCCGCGTCTTTCCTGCTTAGTTCGTCGTCATCTTTTAGCTTGCAACCCAGATCTGCTTGTCAAAGCAGGGACCTTCATGCTTTCGCGTAGTCGGGTTGCAAGATCATCCCGGTAAAGCGAGGACCATGAGGAAAACAAGGTATGGATAAGGTAGCAAAGGTGCCAGCATGGTAATATGCTCTACCACTCAGGTGACGTGCCTTGACGTCCATCAATCACGGACCCCTTTACCGTAGATAGGATAAGAAACAAAACGACAAATTAGGAAAAAGCTCCAGGAGAAAAACGAGAGGGAAAAAAAAAAAAAAAAAAAAAAAAAAAAAAAAAAAAAAAAAAAAAAAAAAAAAAAAAAAAAAAAGCAAGAAACCAGCGAGCTGTGGAGAAGTGGGCTCAAAGCAAAAGGCAAGCAAGCAATGCAAGATTGGCTGGTATTATGTAGGGCTCTTCTTTTTTCGGATTACCACGTAAGGCTACTGGTAAGTTGGTTGTACACACACACCATCAATGGATGGGCTTTGCCGTACACACCCCCCCTTTTCCGACATTGCAACCAACACCCTCAAAGCTCTCCAGGATAAGTGTGGTTCATCAAAAGTCTTGGTTTTGTGCAGGTCTCATTTCAGGGTCCTTGTTTCCCGGCAAAAAACTCGTAGGAAAAAACTATAGCCGACTCTTGTAGGTGGACAAATGCCATGGCACCTACACCGGAATCCCCGCAACCGCAGTTGAACAGATACGAAAGCCAAGCCGCATGTAGAGACCGAAGCGACGAATGGGGAAGTGATTTCCTGTTAACGTAGACTTAGCGGGAGTAATAAGATAGTTAATCAAGTCTGGCAGTGATTAGATAATTCATTAAAGTATTACAGAGTGCTAAGTAGGTAGCTTATCGCCTTTAATGCGCAGCAGTGTCAATTGGATTGACATCCGACCAGCCCTACCCAGTCGAGCCAGTTCAAGCCAGTCCAGCAAAAAGCCACTACCGGTAGAGATTTCCTGTTGTGCCCACTTAAAGTAGCGCACCAAGCCACATCAGATCGAAACCCCGGGCGGGAAATCGCACAGCCACGCCGGTGGCACGGCTCAGGTCCTTCTCTGGTTTGTCAGTTAAATTCTTGGTACTGCATGCAAGGTACGCCAACTCCATAAGCCGAGGCATCGACACCTAAAAGAAAAAAAAAAATGAAAAAATCCAAAATCCTTGTTGTCGTCACCCAAACACGCAACGCTTATGCAACGTGATCATTGGTTCTTCGCCATCAATGAGGCGCTTCAACATCTCATGCCACCATGTAGTTCTGGAGCGGCCTCAATTTTCTTAATAAGGCGATTGATCCATGTCAAGCTGAACCCCCTTAATGACAGACGACTCAACACTACGGATAAAACGCCAGGAAGCGAATGAAATCCGACACCGACATTTAACCGAATCAGGCGCAGTTCGGTTTGGGAGCCCGCCCACGTGATCAGTTTTTGCTCTCGTTTGGACATTTCTGGTTCAATCGGCCGGCTAGTGACGGGGGTGGGAACGGGGTCTTTGCGCTAATGGAGCTCAGCCCCGACTCCGCGGGCGAGACGCGCCCAAGCTCCCCTCTACCCGCAACCCGCATCCCTGGAAATGCCTGGAAGAGTCGGGGATATCTTGGTCATGCTTGGAAATGTCTACTATACGGATTTTCCGCTGCACGTTACGGAGTCTTAGGATGAGTGAAAATGATTTTCCCTCCGCGACCCGGACTTAACGCTCCTTTTCGGCTGCCTCTTTTCGGCATTTGACTTTGGAGCGAGCTGTCAATTGATTACACGAGACAAGAAAGAAAAAAAAGTCGTTCATCCCAACAATCACAAGGGCGCTCGCTGCCTGGCAAGCTGTCAAGTTTGACTAATACCTTTCTGCATGCCGCTCGCGTATTTTGACGAGCAGGATGATATCAATAATGGATGACTCCCACGGAAAGCCGCGTATGCTTCTAAGGCTAGGACGCAGTATTACTATTACTATTTTCGCACCTTTCCATCAGATTCTTTGTCATTAAACACACCCGAGGAATATTTTCCTCCTTTTGACCTTGACACATCGGGGACATGTCGGCAAGAATTTGCGACACGATATATTCCGCGATGTTTCCCCCATGGTGAACATTTGTCATGTCAGCGGATACCGCCCTATGCAAGAACGGCCATGCCGCTGCGTATGACAGCAGGCATGTTGACAGAGGGCGTGGGTGTTTGGCCGATATGCAGGATAATGTCTGAGTTCTCTTCGCAGGGCTAGGAAATCGCCCATCCTAGAACGCAGAAATAAAATTCTGAGCTAACGGTCCTTGGGGGGACCACAGCTCGTACAGTCCCCAAGCCCCGTATCACCCACATGCCGACTTCGCATCCACCAAGGCTTCCGTTGATGGCTTTGTTGTTCCTGCGGCCGAACCCGAATCTATGGGTCTGACAGATCAAACTGCAAGATGCAAGCAAAGTGAAAAATGTTTTTTTTTTCTTTTCTTTATTTCTTCCCCCCTACTACGATAATAGCTAAAAGGGAAAAACCTCTGGTTTACCCACCTTTACTTGCCGTGGTAAGCACGCTATACCCCTGCAGCACAGCCATCCAGCATTGAGTGACCCATCCAATTGGAGTTATTTAAAGACAAGATAACCCTGTCCGCGGAAAAGTTTCCATAGTGGCTTGACCAATCAGATGTGAAGTGGCGCTCATGCAACGGTGGCCCCGCTCCGGCTTTTTATCTGCCCAGCAGTCTGGAATCCGAAAGATCTCCATGCCATCCTTCCTTAGCCGATTTCGATGGGAATAAGCCACGGCCAGAACTGGTAAGTACCTAGTTATGTATCGACAAGATGGATATCTGCAAAGAAACCAACCCGGCCAGCATTGCACCAATTTTTCACCTACCAAGTCGCAAGATACATACACACTCCCGTAAACAAAAAAAAAAAAAAAAAGAATCTGCATTGAGATCCAAGGAATCCTCCCCCCCTTTTTTTGTTTCCTCGTTTATTCCTCGTTTAGCAGCATGTGTGACACTAGCTCTCTCGCGAAATAGTTGCCCCCAATGCGGCCTCCAGCTCTATGCCGCAGTAATAGCTACCATAGCAAGCCAACCTTGTCTAACCTAAGCTTGCTAAGGTAGCTGGGCAGCCCATAGACAGGCGTAACGTTGTCCCTTTTCTGTCGGTCCTTCGGTTCTGGGGAAGGTACCTAGGTACCCAGTCAATTGCTTGCTGGGCTCATGGAACTCGGGCCGCGGTGAACGTTCGGGTTTCTCCTTGGGCGTCTCTTTCCTGTTCTCTGCACGCCCCCTCTTAACTGCATTCTTATTCCCGTATTCCACTTTACAGCATAAAAAAAGTCTTAACTAATACATGTCAAACGTGGGGTATGGTCACGTCCACAGACAAAAAAGTGGAAGAAACGAAACAGCCTCGACGCAGGCTTTTTTTTTTTTCTTGTTTTTTTTCTTCAAACATCAGCCCAAATCAAAATTAACTAAGGCACAACCTCCAAGAAAAAAAATTTCCCATCTGGCAGAAACACATCAACTGCCACTCTATTTTTTACCCTCATCAATGCCTAAACCTATCTAATTGATGCCCATCTTCATGTCGATCGCCTCAACTTGGGACGACAGGCGGCCGCGGGCGCCACACATCCAAGCCACCATTTTCCAATTCGTTTAATTAATGTAGGTACGAAAAAGTGTCAAACTACAAACGGAAATAATATGCGGCCCTACAATTACTAAAAGCATGATCTTTCCAATCGTTGTTGCTTTATTCTTAAAACATTGCTCGGCAAAAAACTTCGCCACCTTCCCTCTTATATCAAGGTTATCCTATCGCTTCAACCCTAGTCTATAATAGTGGTGATGCATCAGTAATGGATCGAGAAAAGAGAAGTGTAGGGCAGGAAGAAAAGAAAGAAAACAATAGAGTTTACCCTCAAGACAGCTAAACAAGCGCCAAGGATATCTAAACCGCATGAAATAGATTTACGTTTCCCCGCGTGCTGTCTATCTGCTGCCGAGCATATTTTGCCCCAGCATGTCATGCGCATCTCCCCCCTGATACAAAGCCAGATAGATATGGTACAGTTCAAGGTATCCAGCCCACCCATCTTCTTGTTTTGCGAAGAATAGGTTCAAGGGGAAGAGACAAAAAAAAAAAAACGTTACAGTACAAAGTTCTTTGAAAGATATCGGTCAAATGCGGTTGCAACACTATGTGGTGGGTTTAACCCTGTTTACTAAAACACAATACGGGCAACACACACGCCCCCCTGCTCGCATCCAAGTTCCGCAGAGCCCCCCCCCCCCC